>NW_015165270.1:71095-109193 GCF_001447785.1 Gekko japonicus | reverse complement strand
CAAAGATCTAAAAGTAGGGTTTGAAGACGGTAAATTGCAGTTAGACAAAATATGGGCATCAAACAATGATAAAATGATTCAAAAACTGTATAGATGGTTATTGGAGGACCGGGTTCAGGAAGGGGCTTCTAATACTATGAAAGCTTGGTGTAAAGACGTAGGGCATGAAATAAATGCAGAGGATTGGAAGAAAACCTGGAAGTCAATTAAAATGGTGAGAAGCACCAATTACAAAGAAAACATATACAAAGTATACCACAGATGGTACTGGTCGCCAGACAAAATAGCCAAGTGTAATCCAGCATTTTCTAAAAATTGTTGGAAATGTCATAATAATGTGGGCACCTTCATTCATATGTGGTGGAGGTGTCCAAAGGTGCAAAATTTTTGGAAAATGATTCAAGACATAATCTGGAAGCTAATAAACATAAAAATCCAGCTAACTCCGGAAATAATGCTGTTAAATATGTTACCAGAGGCCTACAGGTGGGAAGATAAATACATTACTGTGATAATTCTTACTACTGCAAGAATTTTGCTAGCGAAGTTTTGGAAACAGGACTATATCCCAAAGAAAGAAGATCTAGTGTGTAAATTATTGGAAATGGCAGAAATAGATAAGTTAAGCTTAATACTTAAAGGGAAGGACGATAAATTGTTTGAAAAAAGATGGAAGCGTCTGTACGAATGGTTAGAACATGATGGATAAGACTCCGAGAGGATACTATGTTTGTTATGTTACTTTCTTTCTTAATGAAAAATGAAAATAAACGATTTAAAAAAAAAGAAAAAAAGAAAATTGCTTTGGGCTCTTTAAAGATGCCTCTTGTATATTTGTTTGTGTGTGAGTGAACAGAAAGAACCAGTGGATCCTGGTATGAAGAGAATTTCCTAGAAGTGGTTATTTTGGCTGCTTTGACAAGAGCTGGAAATGAGAAATTTGTCATTCCCTAGAGAATGCATTGTGAGCTGTTTAAGAAAAGAAAAAAACACCTTCGGATGTAGAGCCCTTGGAACACATCCTGCTTTCACTCTAAAATGGGGTCAGTCAGCTGTCAACAAGTGACCCATTTTCCCAGCTGTTGTTGAATGCACTTAGCCATGACCATGCTTAGACTCTGTGTCACTCAAAAAAAAATTTGTGAGCAATGCGGAGAGAAAATAGAGCTCAAGACTAATTTAGTCAAACATTAACTTTTTATCATACTCAAAAAGAAGTGGCAATTTAAAGGCAAAATATACTTTAAAGACAAAGTGATAGAAACAGTCATGTAATCTTAAACCACTGAATGACTAATGTAATTTATTTATGGAAACATTTTATTAGGTAACATTGTTAATCTTCTTTCCCAAAGTGCTGTTGTTTTATTTATTCGTTACTCAGTTATTTACTATCATCATATCTCACCTTTCTCATTGATATCCAATGTGATCAAAACAATGTGGTCAAATAGCATGAGGTACCCAATGCAATAGAACTAGGATTGCAAAATTAGTACAGCAAATACAAAAAAACCCCAAATGAGACATAAACAGTGCAAAAAATGGAATGACAAAAGTAGAAAATAATACAGTAAACAATATGGTGAACAATACAGTAAGGCATCATGGTGCTTTTGTGGGTCCACGCTTACTTGATTGGCCAGTTCCAATTGGCCAGGGGCCTTTGTACCTTGGGTCTCCATAGGGATCCATCTTGCCCTTTATGTTGTTTAATGGCTGGAAGAGATCATCAGGGGCTTTGGAGTAAGGTGCCATCAATATGTACATGACATTCTGCTCTAGTTTTCCTTAACAGCTGACCTGGATAGTTCTGTGGAGGCCCTGAACAGGTGACCTGGAGAAGGCAATGAAATAGATGAAGGCCATTGAACAGAAGACCAATGTAGGCAATATTGAGGTAATGCTGGTCAATGACAGAGTAGCAGGATGGAGGAGTGAGCCTGTCCTGGAGGGCACTGCACTCCCCCTGAAAGACCATAACTTTGAGGCTCTGCTGCATTCTGATCTGTGTTTGGAGGCTTAGGTTTTCTCCATGATACTTAGCTATGGTAGTTCTAAAAAACCCAAAACATTATCTGGCCACTGTAATCTATGAACTGATCACATCCAGTTTAGATTACTGTGGCCCCTGCCACACGGCAGGGAAAAAACGAGGAGAAGCGCAGCTTTTAAAAGCCGCGCCAAAAAAGAAATGCCTCGGCGGGATCCCACGGATCCCGTTAGCGGCGCGCCGTTGCTCCCCAGCACGATCAGATGCCGGGGAGAAAGAGGCGAGTGAGAGGGGGAGGCTGCCGAACTGTGCATGCTCGGGCATGCGCAGTTCGACCGGGGGCCGGGGATGCGGCGGCAGCAAGACGCGCCGCCGATCCCACGGCCAGGAAGATGCGGCCCAAACGGATGAACCACCTAAGGTAGGTGGTTCATTTTTTGCAGCGCATCAACGAGGGAAGGGCCAGATCGGAGGCGGGAGCGCGGCGCCAGGCAGATGTTGACGTCGGATCGCTCCCATTTGCCGCGCTTCCGATCTGGCCCGCTCCCGGCCCAAACTGCCTCGTATGAACGGGGCCTGTAATGTACTCTTTGTGGGACTGCCTTTGAAAACTATTCAGACACTTCACCTGTTCCAGAATGTAATGCGTTGGTCATCGTCAGGGGCTGACTACAAGGATTACTTCACCCCTGTATTGAAAGATCTGCACTGGCTGCTCATTTGTTTTGGGCACAATTCAAAATATTGGTTTTTACATTTAATGTCTAAATGGCTTGTGGCTAGGGTCCCTGAAGGATCATCTACTTCCTTACTGTCCAGCCCACCAGTTAAGAACATGAAAGACACTGCAGACTTGGCCAACCTAAAAAATCAGCAGTGGCTGAACATAGCCTAACTCAAACAGGACATAGTATCTTATTCCAAGACACTGAAATGCTGGACAACACATCCAGTAACCATGTCAGATTAAACAGGGAAGCCATTGAAATTCATAAACATAAACACAATTTCAACAGGAAAGAAGAGAGTTTAAAAATAAATAGGGCATGGTTTCCTGTCCTGAAAAACACAAAATTCTCTACATCTTACAACAGCACTACAGATAAGATTAGAATTTCAACAGCCAATCCATATGCAAAAGAACCTCCTCAGGAAAGCGCCTCCATTAGCACGTCACAGCCTGGGAAACGCCTACAAGATAATAACTCAGCCCTATCCCACCTTCCTGAGTAGATATAAATTACCTGCCTACCATTTTATTTCTCACATTGACACAGAGAGTACTCCATCTTTCTGTGTTATACCTCTGAGGATGCCAGTCACAGCTGCTGTCAAAATGTCAAGTACTTCAATGCCAAGACCACGGCCATACAGCCCGGAAAATCTACAACAGCTAATGAACTCCAGCTGTGAAAGCCTTTGACAACATATCTCTTTGAATACTTGGGTCTTGTGGACCAGATCTCTTGTTCTTCCTTTTTGTTGTTTGGTGTAGTGGTTAAGTACATGGACTCTAATCTGGGAGAACCAGGTTTGATTTCCCACTCCTCCACCTGCAGCTGCTGGATGACGTTGGGCAAGCCATAGTACTGTCAGAGCTGTTCTTGAGCAGTTTCTGTCAGAGCTCTCTCAGCCCCACCTACCTCACAGGGTGTCTATTGTGGAGAGGGGAAAGGAAAGGAGTTTGTAAACCACTTTGAGACTCAGAGTGAAGGGTGGAGTATAAATCCAATCTTCCTTCTCCTTCCTTCCTCTTTTATTTCTTTTAATTTCTTTTGGCTACAGGAATAGTTTTTGCATATTTTTCCTTGATAATATCTCTGGCTTCAGCCCATAGTTCTTCCAGGTAACTTGAATTTAGTAAAGCAAATATGTTCTTTGCATGGTCTTTAAACTTTTCAGGAATGTTCTTCAGTTTGTATTTTGGCACTATGAGTGTTACAGTGTTTTCTTCAGCTTTATTCTAATTCTCGATATTAGCAGTTCATGCTCCACGTCAGAACCAGTTTCTGGTTTTAGCAGAGAAAATAGAGCTTCTCCATCTTCTGCTTCTAGTTATGTGATCCATTTGCTTTCTGTACTGGCCATCCAGTGATGTCCACATATACAATTGTTTGTTCAGTTGCCTGAAACAAGACTTCTCCTCCATTTGTGTAATTCTCCTTTCTCTTTTCCTCCAGTTGCCTGAAACAAGTCCTTGCAATGAACAACTTGTCTTCACAGAATTTTGTATTTCTCTCCTGCTTAAGAACATAAGAACATAAGAGATGCCAATGTTGGATCAGGCCAATGGCCCATCCAGTCCAACATTCTGTCACACAGTGGCCAAAAATACCAGGTGCCATCAGGAGGTCCAGCAGTGGGGCCAGGACACTAGAAACCCTATCACTGTTGCCCCCCCAAGCACCAAGAATACAGTGCTTCATTTCAATATTCATTAACATTTCTTTCAAAGGCAAATATAGCTACATATAACAAAGCAGGTAATCAATGCACATTCATATAATTGGACTGTTCAGAGAACTTATTACAGTTAGGAATTTTTATAGTTCAGTGTCTAATTACACTTAGTTTTCTTTCACTGTGGAAATCTTAGATTAACTGGTCTTGTCATCCCTCCCTCCCCCAAGCTGATACAAGATAGAAAAGCATGTGAAGTTTTATAGGAGTAGTAGAAACATTCTCAGGTTGCTTGTTTGGGCCAGGCTTAATTTTTACATGGAATGTTCCATTTATCCTAATCCTACTATGTCTTACATACTGCGTAGTTGAAGGTTGCTGATAAACCCTTAAGCATCATAGTTTACTAGACTGAAGTTTCAGCCTTCTCATAACTACAGCCCATGTAGTGTAGTGGTTAGAGTGTCAGACTACGGCATATGAGGTACAGGTTCCAATCTCCATGCTTTCATGAAAGCTTGCTGGGTGATCTTGGGCTAGTCTCACACTTTCAGCCTAATTTTACTCACATGGTTGTTGCAAGGATAAAATGGAGGAGAGGAGAATGATGTAAATTGATTTCTGTCCCCATTGGGGAGAAAGGAAGGAAAGGAATAAAGGTAATAAATAAATATTTGAGTTTTTATACATGTCCTAGGTGGATTAGCTTTTTTTAAAAAAAATTCTTTGTAGTAGGTAGATAACTCCAATATCTGTGAACTGCCTAAGTGGACTCTACTGTCTGGGGAACAGCAGGATTGAAGACTTACTCTGCTTGCAAAAGAATGTTTCTTTCCCATTTGTCTTTTGTGATATAGTTGTAGACATTTCTTCTATAAACCATCTCAACTTAATACAGCAAACTGGTTATTATTTCTTCCTGGACATCCGAGATGATGTTTCCTTTTGAGTTTGTGCAAATATTTGGGTATACAAAACTACATGTGTTCCTGATTGGAAGTTTTGTTCTTCCCTTGGTGTTGGCTTCCTGTCTCTTCCCTTGCTGGACACACCTGAATTCCTGTATCTTTCAGACTACAATCCTAGCCTGTTGAACTCCTTGATAATCTTTTCTGTTTCTGGAAAGATCACTGGGAATCTTGATCCACAGTCTTACTATCCCAGTCCATTCCAATGCTACTCTGGCAACAGCTGCCCCTGAAGCCTTATTGTTCCTCCCCGCAGACATGGGTAGGAGTTTGCTGCACTGCTAAGCAGACTTTTAGCAGGAGTATGGTGGATTGCTTGGAAATTAACTGATGTAAGTATTCCCTCTAAACTGAGTTAGTGTGAGCTAGCTCACAGTTTTTTAGCCTCTGGCTCACGTATTTTTGTCTTAGCTCAGGAAGGATGGCTCCAGAGCAAACTAATTTATGCAGTAGCCAAATTGCTCACTCACAATTTTAATGCCAGTAGCTCACAAAGTAGAATTTTTGCTCACAAGACTCCACAGCTTAGAGTGACCATCCACAGAAAACCTTAATAATCCCTTTAAAAACTGAAATCATACACTGTAAGAATATGAAACCTGTGACTACATTAGGAATAGCTAATCAAATGATCAGCTACATATTGCACGAGCTCACTGTATGCACATCTGTGAAACAGCATGGCTTGGATAGATTTCTCTTACTACTTGAAGGCTTTGTCAGTTCACAAGAACGAGTGAAGAGGAGCCAGACAAATATAAAGGCCAGACAATCAAAGCTTTTATCTTTTAGATCTTTGCAGATGGGCTTTCTGATCAAATGACTAACAACTGCTGCCAGATCAGCAAGTAGCAACCACAAAACACCTGTACTTACTTAAGACTTTTAAATATGTAGTTCTTCCTGTAAACTATATTTACACTCATATTGTCTTTAGGCTTTATGTCTCCAGTTCTTTAGTAACCATGATCTCAGTTACATGAAAGTGAATCAAGGTACCCTGTGGAGCTACATCAGTGTAATACTGACACAATACACCACCTTTCCTAAAACATCTTCACTTCCATATCACAGACCCAAGGTTTCTTCAAGGTAGTTTGCTGAAATCTGCATTACTTAAAATGAATCTAATGCACATTCATCCTCAGAATACCCTTTTGTTTTTAGTTCCAGAGAAACAAGCTACTTGTGGTCTTCTGATAATTCAACCCTTTCAGACTTCCTGTAAACATACCTTCACATGAAATATTAAATCTCCCTGCAGGAACAGTATTACGGGGAAAACATACTGAAAATTATAACTCCTTTTGCTGCAGCAGTGAGAAAGAAAAAACTCACACCAAGATATTTGTTAGAAAAGAGATTAAAATAAATCAACAAATATCAAAATGCTACTATCAAACTTTAGTGTGACTACCACTTTGGAAATATTGTGTATAGTTCTACTGCACGGTTTCTAGTCCCCAAGAAAGATATAGAGCTAGTAAAAGTACAGAAAGGGGAAACTAAGTGATCAAGGGACTGATTATCTTCTTTGTGAAAGAAGGCTAAACAGGTTGAGTCATCTTAAATTAGAAATTAGATGATTAAGAAAGGACATGACACATTCAAAGATCATCTTTCCCAGGAATGAACCATTTTAATCTCTCTCTCCCCCCTCCTCTGACCTATAGGTATTAAGTAGTATTCATCAAACATAGCTGGGAATATGAGGAAGAATGGAAGAATTCAGACCAGAGAATGTTAATACACAAGCTACAAAACAGCTGTTTTCTTGTATGTCACCCGAATTCTCATGGTCTGAACATTTTGCTAAAATTCTACTCTTAAATCTGCTAATAACCTAGAAACTAAAATATCAGTTGAAGACTCTGGTCACTGTAGTATCAGAGGTTTAATCCATTTATGTCTCTCAGTGTTGTATAAGGGGCATTTAAATAAAACATGGCCTACAGATTCAATAATTTATTTATTTTTAACTTTCAGTTTATATACCGCTCTAAACCCGAAGGGTCTCTGAGCAGTTTACATACGATTTAGTTACCTATCTAGGGCCACATTGTATGGGGGGAGTGACTGCCTATCGGCACCCAGGCAGCAGAGCTCTGTTGTTATGTGGCTTCTTTTTCCAGCGGGCTTTGGATGTTATTATTCTTCGGCATTCTACCTCCTGGCGCCTTGGAACAGATCTCAATTCAGTGACTCTCTCCGGCGGACTCATCCTGGTGCGTGGCCCCGCGCCAGCTGCAGCTTCGGCTCATGTCCTACTGGCTCCGCCGCGCCGCCACGTCACCACACCTCCTCTATCAGCTAATCCAATGTAAACCTCCCCAAACGTTACACATAAAAACATTCTCCCCCCAATTTTTAGATCTGGATTGGCTGATAATGTTAATTTAGAATGTATAAATAGATCAAATTGATATTGTCATGCCATTAGACACCATTGTTTTCTAATTGTAGAAATTGCAGGAGGAATGGGATCCACTCTAGCAGAAATAGACCCTAATGCGAGAAGAGGCACGAGACAAGAGGCCTTCAGAAGAGCCCAAGAGGGACAGTCCAGCTGCAAGGAGTGATCCCAATAATTAATATAACTTAACAAGTATTCCTGATGTGTTTGCTATTTCCAGAGTAAAACACTTTGTAATTTTCTGACTGAAAATGTCCTAATCCAGTCTGCTTTACTTCACTCACTCCCAGATTTGCAATGTTTAAATGTTCCATTTCTCGTTTTATGATGTTGAGTTTATCTTGATTCATACGTTTCACATTCCATGTTCTTATTACATGCGTCAAAAAGCTTTGGACTTTCCTTTTGCATCCATGCACATTAGCCACTGAATGTTATTTTGGCTTTAGTCCAGTTGCATAATTAAGAATAGTGCTATTTGTACTTGTCCTCTGCCCTTCCCCAGTAGCTAACTGAGTGCCATCTGACTTGAGGGTCCTGTCTTCCATCACTATCTCTTTTCCCCCACATCATGGAGTTTTTGAGGTATGAAATGATCAGAAGTGGTTTACTGTTACCTTCTTCTGTGTGGTAGTAATGAGGGTTAGCTGAAGTGTTACTGGTGTTATCTCTGATAGATCCTTCGCCAGTGTCACCTTCCACTATTGCTGCTGCTCAGTAGCTACCCTTCAAGAATTCCTCTGCCCCTCCCACCATTGGAACTTATTGCTTTCTTCTGTTAATATGACTGTTGATTCCTGAAGGGGGTGGATGCATCTTAGTGTGGTCTCTCAGCTTTGATTAGGGTTGCCAGGTCCTACCTGGCTGCCAGTAGGGGGCTCCAGGCTGCTGGTCAGGATCTTCCTGGAAGTGACATCATTGTGTTGCTGATGTTGAGGGGCATGATGCTCTAGTTTTTGGGCAAAACTCTGTTTTTTCTGCCCTCAAAACCATAGAGTTTGCCCAAGAACTAGAGCATCCCCCCCCCAATGTTAGCAACGCAATGGTGCCACTTCCAAGTAACATCATCGTGACAGGGATGTTGCGCGGTGACCTCCCTGTTTGGGGGTGGGGCTTCCCCCACCAGCCAGCTGGCCAGCAGTGGATTGGAGCCCCAAAGACCGGGGGATCCCCTGGCCAGACCGGGGGTCTGGCAACCCTAGCTTTGACCATTCCATCTTGATTAACTCTGCTAGGAGTTTAGCCTTTTGACAGAGACTAAACTCCTTATGGTATTGCTCTCAGCTCTGCTGACATATTCAACTCCCCTCACCACATTAAGGTGTGTGTTCACTGTAGTGTGCCCTTATACACCTGGTCCTAAAGAAAATATTTGGAGCCCCATTTACAGAGCCACATTTGGTTTGGCTTTCACGCTATCACAATAAAGTAGTACGGAAATAGCCAATTTATATATCCCTCTCCCCAAAATTCTTTGCAGGCGTCCAGCTTCTACCTCTGAGTACCAGGTGCTGGGTACAAACATTTCTATTCCTTTCCCTTTCCCCTATCAACTTAAACCTATCATCAAATGGTAATCTAAAGTGGATTTTTAAAAAATTGCAAACTCTTGATATGGGGGTTCAGATAGAAATAGAAAGTAGCTGACAGGGTTAAAAAGTACACAGTTTTCCAGGAGGTGTGGCTTCTCCTCAAGCACACATTTCTTGTGTCCTGAGGGCATTGTGTCTGAGTCAGTGAGACAGTCTCCTGAAACTCTCCTGAAGTGCAGGTGGTTGCACAATTCTTCCTAGTCTGTCTAAAAAGGGTGTAGTTCAGCTGATTGCATTATTGTTCAGTTACTGTGTTGTTAAAACTGAAGTACTGCATGGAGAGGGTCTTGTAATTACTACAGGGACATCTTTGTCTTTTCTTTCCATCTTGTCTCTTTTTACTGATTTCAGAAAGCCAAGTTTTTTTAAAAAATTACTGCTAATTATTTTCTTTCTTGGAATGATTAATAAAGTGAAGACAACTCCCTATTTAAGGGCAGTTGCTAGAGTTATAAAATATGTACCTTCTACAATCAGCCTAAGCTGGAAATGTTTTCTTGCTGCTGTTTTTTTAAAGCTAGCTCATACCTCAAGGCCTTGTTACTAAGCAACAGGGTTTCATTTGCCAATTGCCACCATTTCCTTCTCACCGTATTACAGGCCTTATTATTAACATTTAGTTTAGAGAAATTGCTGTCATTATGTGAAGTAACTTCCTTTTGAGGTTACTCATTAACCTTAGGTATTTTACTGTGTGATTATAATTGCCAAACGCCATTGGCATGGAAAATCTTTGAACTCCTCAAGGGTATGCAAGAAAGAAGATCAACAAAAACTGTATATTCTTTTCAAGTTCTCTTTCCTCTCCCCCCCCTCTCTTTTTTGTTCTATCACTGTTAAGCAACAATTGATTGCAAATTGTGGGTTGCGAACATTCCAGCTACTTACAAATGCGTGTATAGAACTGTCCTTTAAAAAGTGAGGCTGTCCCATTCATAAGAGCTCTTTAAACCTGCTTTGGCTTCTGAAGACAAGCAGGTTTTTCTTTTTAAGATTCACACATGCGAAGGATAAAGCACAACAACAACAAAATTGTATCAAAACAGGTTTTGGAAAACCACGATTAAAGCTTAATTAACTGAGGGAATATGGGGCTTTACTTTTAAGGTGTGTGAAAGTTTTTAAAAATCCATTTGCATTCAGAAGCTAAAGTGGGTTAAAGAGCCTGTTTGAAAGGGACCTAATAGTACAGTCCTAAACACAGCCCTCAATGGACTTAGAAGGATGTAACACTGCTTATGATTCCATGGTAAGAGTGGATTTGAGTTCCATGTTAAAGATACAAAACCTCTAATCCTGGCAACCATTCATCCATATATGGTGCCATTTTTTTATCTGGTCTCACTGAATCCCTCTCCTTCATCTCACATAGGTTTTGATCATGTACATCCCATGACCCCCAGTACAGTTTTATTTGGTAGTCAAAGGAGATCCCCTCCTCTCTATTTCTACAGCAGAAAAGTCAGTCAGCTCCAATGCATGATGAACATAAGACCATAAGAGAAGCCAATGTTGGATCAGGCCAATGGCCCATCCAGTCCAACACTCTGTCACACAGTAGTCAAAAATATCAGGCACAATCAGGAGGTCCAGTAGTGGGGCCAGGACACTAGAAGTGTGGAGTTGTTCATGTTACATTGTATGGTAAAATGTGCACTTGCCATGTCCTTATGTATAGTGTGGCATAGTTACAAAGCATATGAATTGTACGGTGAGTCATTCTTACTTTGGCTAGGAGCTCCCAGGGTAAGGAATGAATGGAAGCTGGATCAGGGTCCACAGATCATCCCCTTCTTAGTATAACAGCAGCAGCAATAATTTCCAGAGAACCACATATTAACTTCTGGTTGCTGGTGTTATTGCCAAGAATGCTAAACTAGGTGGCCTTGATATGAGGGCAATTATTACCTTCTTAAGCAAGAATGAATACTCAGAATCATTATCCAGATGTTACTTTTGCCATATCTGCAGAGAGCTTGACTGCAGAGAGCTTGTTTGTAAATATCAAACACGTTTGATGGGACATGGAGTTTCCACTAAAAAAAAAGTATGACCGCACAAGACTGAAGATAGCCTACTCCTTAGGCCACTAAGTATCCATTCTCAGCCCCCATCTACAATAACACTTCCTGTTGTACGAAGTATTGAGGGGTAACTAGACATGACGACAGCAGTGGGGCTAACCCGTAGCCACCAATGCCATTTTAGAGAAGAATGTAGCCATTTAAAATTGCTGTGAGGGTGGTGCAGTGGCAACAGGTGATCTTGTTTTCCCCTGCACCCTTTAAAGTGCCAAAAACAGCTGTAGGAAGGCTGTTTCATCACTCTAAAGGTGCTGGGGGGGGAAGAGACAAGATCACTTGTTGCTGCTGGGCTGAGGGCCCTCACAGTGATTTTTAAATGGCTAGATTCTCTTCTAAAATAGTGTTGGTGGCCACAGGCTCACCGCACAGCTGCCGTCATGTCTAGTTTGGCCCTAAGATAATGTATGTGAAGTACTTTGAACATTTGAAAACATATACATGATGATAAACAAATAGGGAACACAGAAAGTTCTGCTTTAATGATACAACCTAATGATACTTTAACTTTGTATTGGACAATTTTATTATATGAGCCCTAACTGAGAAATCAATTGTCGCTCTGAAAAGTGGATATCCCTAACTGTGTATTGGATGGACTTTGGGCATCTATGGCCCCGGTCACACGCGAGGATTTGGGCTGGGAGAGGGATGGATCGGATGTGCGGCAAATGGGTGCAGTCCCACGGCAACATCTGGGAAGTGTTGCATGCCCATCACCGATCCGTCCCTCCTGCCCAAAACCCCGCACCAAAAAAGAACCACCTACCTGGGTGGTTCATCCGGAAAGGCCGTGGCAAGTGTGGCCGTTGGATCGCCGGCACGTCCTTCCGCCAGCGCATCCCCGGCTCCTGGCCAAACTGCGCATGTGTGAGCATGCGCAGTTCGCCAGCCTCCCCCTCCCATCGGCACTTTCTCCCCGGCATCTGATCGTGCTGGGGAGCAATGGCGCTGCGGCTCAGGGGATCCGTGGGATCCCGCCGCAGCGTCTCTAGTTTGGTGCGGCTCAGATTAGTCGCACTTCGGCTGTCGTTTTTCCTGCCATGTGGCAGGGACCTATATAATACAAGGAAATGTGTACTTTAAAGTTAATATTTTAAAACTGTAATGCAGTCTGTTCTAATAACCTGCGCAGAAACGGATGCATTCATTTGGCTTGCAACTTTATGAATTTTTTTTTGGCCCCCCCAAGGGGAATTTTTTATTTGCATTTCTATAAAACTTCAACAGAAATTGGGGAGGATCTACAATCTATAGGAGAAAATAAAAAGAACCTAACTAAAAACCCAAGAATGGAGGTTTTACAATGCTTAAAACATAGTTGTTACTCTTATACAGTTACTTTCAAACATGAAGAGTGCCCGCCAATCATCGCTTCTGCTGACAGAGCCAGCTTATCTGACTAAACAGAGAGTAATTCCAAAGCTATAACACACATAATCACAGCCCTTAAGAAAAAATTAGCATCTCCTTTTACGCTTTACTCCCCCCCCCCATAGGCAAGATCTTTAAAACCAATGTTCCCTCAGTAAGAACATTACAACACGTTTTTCTTCTTCCATCTTCGATGTATCTTCTTTCTTCAATTATCTTTTAGTTTTTATAAGTCCGGATCTGTCCATTCATGATATAAACCAAGTTCCTTTTTTCCAGGGACATCTTCGCTTCCTTAAACGTCTTAAATAAAAAGAGTCTTTCCTTTTGTTGCATTAACAACACGCTCATTGGAGATTCCAACCTTTCTCTTAGCAAGCAGATCTTGTAAAGTTGGGGTAGCGAGAGCTTTACTCCAGAAAACCGCTTTTCGATCAGCTTGCCAATCCAGCCACAAATAACTAAACTTTAGAGTCTCCTTACCATTCATACGTCTCTATGATCAACGTACTGTCCCTTTAAAAGTGTAGCCGCTTTTAGTACAGATCCAGGTCGCTTCTCACTTTAGCCACCAGAGGGCCCACAATTCACTTTAAAGACAGAGTCTATGGTTAGGTCACGTGACCTAACTTTCCACTGTTCTCCTTCCTGAAGAAAGCATTGATCCCGGGGCCTCCCTCTTCGCCTCTCGTCGCCATCTTTTGGGGATGTTTACATCAGCCGAGAAAAAATGCCAAAGTCTCTAAGGTCTGTTTAAACGCTCAGCTTTCTTTCAGAAAAACTCTCCGCTACAGTCCATTGCCACAATTTGATCTGTCCCTTCATCCTTGCTTTCGCATTTGCTTAAAACATTGGGAGATAGGGCGTCCCCCCCCTCTGTTTATATGCTTATGGTAGAGGGACTTCATGTCTAGGTTTTAATGTCTCGTTTCAATGGCAACTCACTCATCAATCCTTGAATCGATCCACCAGGTCCTAAGACGGCCCCTGGGATCACGCTAGGCAGAGAAAATCGCTAAACCTCCAAATGCTTGTCCCGGTGGTCACTTCTAATCTAGTACTGGGAATCAGGGCAGGACCTTCAGGGCAGAAAGTAGCCCCCCCTGTACTGGCTGCCGGCCGGAGGTAGGGCTCTCCAAAGGCCCCTGGCTAGAAGCCCATTGTCTATGGGCTCCATGGGGGAGCGTGCACAATCACACTCCCTCCCAATCCCCGATTCATGGCACATGTCTCTCGGAGGAACCAAGAGATGCCGCCATCGTTTAAAGCACCAAAACCAGAACATGGATTCTTTATTCACTTAATGAGGAGAAGAAGAAGAACTAGGGAGACTGGATTTATACCCCACCCTTCACTTGGATTCTCAGAGCAGCTTACAAACTCCTTTCTCTTCCCCTCCTCACAACAGACACCCTGTGAGGTAGGTGGGGCTGAGAGAGCTCTTTAAAGAACTGCCCTTTCAAGGACAGCTCTGACAGAACTATGGCTTGCCCAAGGTCATCCAGCAGCTGCAAGTGGAGAAGTGGGGAATCAAACCCATTTCTCCCAGATTAGAGTCTGCACACCTAACCACTACACCAAACTGGAAAAATGAATTAATTTTCTTACCTTAGTTTGAGAGAGTTTTTCATCTCTGCTATTAACTGCTTCTTTCCCCTGTGTTGCATTCTGATATTATTGATAGTCTTCCAGGACATGAGGCTATTAATGCAGAAATGCTGTTACGTATTATGTAGATATGTGCTGATATGAATTAATGCTTTGAAGAACATCTTAAGCAAAATAAATGTAGATAAATTAATATAAAAAAGCACTTTGTTTCTGTTTCTTGTGATATGAGTCCTGCCTTCTTTATAATATCTGAAGCATCTTCTCTCTTTAAAAAGTTTTACAAAACCTATTTGTCCTTTCTTCCATTTTTTCTTAATGTAAAAAGAAATACATCAACATTCCTGGTAATTTGATTCTTTTGGAAGGATAGAGCAGGCCCCTGAAACTGAGATTCTCTGGTTGCCCTGTCATGTGACTTAGTGGGGAAATATATATCATATTCAGGAAATTAGGAAGACAAGCAAGAGAGTTGCTTTATAATTTCAGTGCCTTTACTTTTAAAAAAATCCAATGCAAATGCTCATTATGCATGAGGTTGGTGTCAGCTTTAGTAACAGGAAATGGAAAGTTACGATGGGCTATAGAATCTTAATCTTCTAAATCTTTTTAGGTAAACTGGCTGAAGAATCAGAGCTATAAACTAAAAGGGAAATGCCTTCTCAATCCCCTTGTATGTGGATAATGAAGGAGATAAGTACAAGAGAGAGTTCGGCATAGAAAGTGAGAATACACTTTTCATTTCATTTTAACTTTGAATAAAGTAGTCAATTACAATAGTGTGTGAATTTCTAATAAGCATACATAAATAACCAGGATTCCATTTAAATGTGTATTGAAGGAGGACCTTCAATTGAAAACTGCATAGACAAAATGTAAAAGGTGTTAGCAGAAATTTTGCTGCTTTGTGTAATGAACGGCAAATGAAGAAGCCACATTTAAAAATGCTGCATGCCATAGCCAGCTGTGGCATGCCTTTCACTTTACAGACATGCATGTTACAAAAAAAAAACAACACTGTAGATATTGCTACTTCCTTTCTGAATCTAATCTTTGGTGCTAGTTGTGACACGAGGCACAGGTTATCTAATCTTTGGTTTTATAATGGCATGCAAAGTAGATAAAAACAAAACCTGAATGTTATTCCTGTTTCTACTATCTATTTGAATTTTTTTTTCTACAGACATGTAGCATGTATTAATTAGGTTGAGGTGGGCAGGGTAGGGGGCAGTGGCTATGGGTGATAGTTGTGCTGTTGTTTGCTACCATGCAGTAGTATGAAATGGAATCACATTCCCCAAGATTTTGTTGCATAAGTGATTACCTGCTTCAGAACACCAGACTGGAACACTTATGCTGAAATATATATTTAATACGGTCTTAGCTTGGCAATACCCAATGAAGTTGATGGGTAATAGATTTAGGACAGACAAAAGGAAATACTTCTTTAGTAAGGGAAGAATTACACTTTGGAATTCACATCAAAGTATACATAGTGATGGCCACAAGCATAAATAGCTTTGAGATTGTAATGTATCCAGTTCAGACCGCATGGCAGGCTAGGGCTCCATGCAGTCCGATGCAATCCTTGAGCTTCACTCAGAAGAACAATGGACTATGGGAATCCTAGCTCGCACCAATCAGAGGGCCAGGCTCCTGGCTGAGAGCCTGTGGGACTCTCGGCTACTGTAAATAACCTATTGTGTTGTGGTGATTTCTTGGGGAATATAAGCCGGCCTGCAAGATGGCTAAAGTTGTCTTGTTCCTCACAAATAAAAGTACGTTAGTGGAAATCACTCACCTGTCTGTGTACTTTTCACTGGCGACGAGGATGGGATTCATCTCCCCCTGAACAGAGACCATGTTTTGAGCATTGCATCGAGTCTCTGCGCCGAGATCACCGCACGCTGCTTCACCTCGTGCTGTATCCCGGGTACCGCTCACTGCACCGCTCACCGCTCCGAGCATCGCACCACTGATCCGAGAGCAGCACCGCACCACTCCTCAACACTGATCACTGCCGCTGTTCCACAGCATCTCTGCCTTGTGGTATCATAAAATGGCTGCCACATCCAAGAGCCTTCCGGCCTTCAACCTCTCCCAACCCTCGCAGTGGGAAACCTGGCTGGAGACCCTTGAGAGCCACTTCACCATCCACGATGTCACCGACCCAGGTAAGAAGAAGGTGTACCTTCTCTTGCACTGTGGTATGGTGGCCCAATTCTACTGAAGGACCTGATAGTGCCCCGGCTGACCAAAGACGAGTCTTACACCTCTTTGGTCAAGGTGCTCTTAGACCACCTGGCTCCCAAACCCACAAAGTTTGTGGAGCGGATGGACTTCTTTGTGAAAGTCCAGGGCCCCGATGAGTCTGCTTCTGACTTTCTCGCAGCTCTGTGACGGGCCGCAACCCGGTGTTCATTCCTGGATCTGGCTGACGCACTCCTGAATCAGTTTCTCTTGGGCCTCCAGGAGCCCAAGCTGCGGAGGAAGCTGGTCAGCCAGGACGACTGGATCTCGACAAAGAGATCCATGAGGCCACAGCGTACGAAATGGCCCACCAAGACCCCCGTGCCAAGGCGGTCCCCCGCACACAAGCAACTGTAGGTTCCAACGCCTCGGACAAGGACAAGGTTCTACAGGTCCGCCATCGGTCGTCCCAGTGCTCTCTACAGTCATCATGATCCACATCAGGCAAGGCGTCCTCAGCTCCCTCTTCAACTTGTGCCAGCTGCGGGGACGACCACGAGCGCCAGTCGTACCGTTTCCGGAATGCTGTCTGCCAGACGTGCAACAAATCAGGGCACATCTCCCGGGTCTGCCGCTCCAAGGGACAGTACCAAAAGACATCGGCCCACCAGACCACGCCGGACCTGCACAACGATCTCCACACCCTCTCGGCCCACCACCAGCAACACCTGGTATGTAACTTGCCCCCCGATAACCCCAAAAAGGTGCACGTGACTGTTCATATAGAGGGGTCCCCCTGCAGCATGGAAATTGATATGGGGCTGTCTTTTTCCATTATCTCTGTAGATACGCTCCACAAGCTGTGTCCCCAGGGGGGACCCCCCCCTACAGAAGCCACAGGGTTTCACCTTGCGGGACTTTAATAAGAACCCCATGGTGGTACTGGGCTGGGGCAAGTTCCGGGTGCAGTTTAAAGACTTTAACGGCCTCCTGGACCTGCTGGTGGTGGATGGGCGGCTCTCCAGTCTACTGGGACTCTCTTGGTTCAACCCTCTGGGATTGTCGCTCATGGGGGTTCACCAGGTCCGGTCACAAGGGTGGGAGTCCATGTGTGCAGAGTTTCCTCGGGTGTTTGACGGCACCCTAGGGCGGTTTTCCGAGCCCTCCATCTTGCTAGACCTAGACCACACTGTCCGCCCAATCCGGATTAAGGCCAGGCTCCCCCCGATTGCAATGAAGCCTAAGATAGAGGCTGAACTGGACCGCCTGGTGGAACAAGGGGTGCTGGAACCAGTTGCATCCGCATGGTGGGAGACCCCTATAGTCACCCCGGTAAAGCTGAACGGTGATGTGCGCATTTGTGCAGACTACAAATGCACACTTAACAAAGCCCTACAGGCCCATGCTTATCTGGTTCCAGTGGTCAGTCATGTGCTGGCCGATCTGGCGGGGGCCCGGGTTTTCGGCAAATTGGACTTAGCCCAGGCATATCAACAGTTGCCGGTTGATGCTGCCACTGCTGAGGCCCAAACGATCACCACTCATAAGGGGGCTTTTAAGGTGCACCGCCTCCAGTTCAGGGTCTCAGTTGCCCCAGGGATCTTCCAGTCATTCATGGATTCCCTTCTCAAAGGTATTCCCGGGGTACAACTGTTTTAAAACGACATGCTCATTGCGGCTCCGGACTTGTAATCCTTTGCCGACTGGCTCCGGGCGATGCTACAGAGGTTCGACACAGCTGGGCTCAAGGTTAAGAGGGAAAAATGTCAAATGGTATCCCCTCGGGTACTTCGCTGGTCGGTTTTCCTGGTGGGGTACTCCTACGCCCTCGTTCACTGTCCAGGGAAAGTGATGGGCCACGCGGATGCCCTGAGCCACCTCCCTCTGCCTGTGTGTGACCCGGCTCCGGCCCCGGCTAATCAGATGGCACTACTGGAGTCCCTCCCGGCCCAGCCGGTCCACGTCAAGGAAGTGGCTCGCTGCACGGCCAAGGACAAGGTACTCTGTCGCATCTTGGACTGGGTGGTGTGGGGGTGGCCCGTGGCCAAAGGGGAGCTGGAGTTTATGGCGTTTGCTTCCCGGCGGGATGAGCTGTCCATCCACAAGGGCTGTGTGATGTGGGGCAGGTTGGGTGGTCATCCCTACGCCTTTACGGGAATGGGTCCTCACTGCCCTTCACGAATCACATCCTGGGATGGTGTGCATGAAAGCCCTGGCCAGAAGTTACGTCTGGTGGCTGGGGCTGGATCGGGACGTATAGGACGTAGTGAAAAGGTGCCAGCTCTGCCAAGCTTCCCGGCCAGAACCACCCTGGGTCTCGGAACGAGCCTGGGAATCCTCCCACCGCCCCTGGTCCAGGTTGCACTTGGACTTTGTGGGACCGTTCCAGGGGCAACTCTTTTTCATCCTGGTGGACGCCTACAGCAAGTGGCTGGAGATGGTCCCCGTGCCTTCCACCTCCTCTTCAGCAGCAATCTGGGGTATGTGGCGGATCTTCAGTGTGCAGGGCATCCTGGACACATTAGTCATGGACAACGGGACTGCCTTCATGTCCGCCGAATTCCAGGACTTCACCCGGTACTACGGGATTTTCCACGTCCGGTCTGCCCCCTTCCATCCTGCGACAAATGGCCAAGCAGAGCGAATGGTCAGGATGACCAAAGACGCCCTCCACTGCTTGGACTCCAAGGACTGGAACTATAAGCTGGCCGCCTTTCTTTTTGGCCAGCGAACTACACCCTGCACCATGACAGGGTGCAGACCAGCAGAACTCCTCCTAGGTTGCCGCTTAACGACCCGGCTGGACCGCCTCCACCGGTCCACCGGAAGAAGCCCCGGCCACCGAATCCCATGAAGCGGCCAGGGGATTCTTCCCAGAGGATCCTGTGTACGCCCAGAATTATGCACGGGGTCCACCCTGGATTCCGGCTCGAGTGGTATGGATTAAAGGGCCCAGATTGTATGAGGTATCCAGTGAAGACGGGCAAATCTTACACCGCTATATAGACCAGCTGCGCCGGCAGATGCTACCCTTGGACCCTGGAGAAGACGAGATCCCGGATGCCCCGGAGACCTCAGCAACATCACAGTCGTTAACCCTGCCAGCACCGTCAGCAGAAATGCCCATTCACCTTCCTTCTGGCCCCCATGAGGGCGACAACCCCACTACGAGTGGGGCACAATCACCAGGCACTGCTACGCCACTCCCGGCGAGCCCTCTACCTAGTACATTGGCAGCAGCTCCAGCCATGGTTCTCGAACTTTGCTGCTCTGCCCACACCAGGAAAGCACCGGCACACCTCAAGGACTTTATTTGTGGATGTGTTGCAGACCAAGGAGTGAGGGGTGTAATGTACCCAGTTCAGACCGCATGGCAGGCTAGGGCTCCATGCAGTCCGACACAACCCTCAAGCTTCACTCAGAAGAACAATGGACTATGAGAATCCTAGCCCACACCAATCAGAGGGCCAGGCTCCTGGCCGAGAGCCTGTGGGACTCTCGGCCACTGTAAATAACCTATTGTGTTGTGGGGGTGTGTTTTGGGTGGTGGTTTCTCAGGGAATATAAGCTGAGCTACGAACCGGCTAAAGTTGTCTTGTTCCTCATAAATAAAAGTACGTTAGCTGAAATCACTCGCCTGTGTGCTTACTTTTCAGAGATAGAATCAGATTCATGGTAGATATGTCCATCAATGGCTGTTAACCATGGTGACTAAAGGGAATCTCCATATTAAGAGGCAGTAAACCACTGAGACCAGAGCTAGGAAGAGGCAACATTAGAGGAAGTTCTCTATGCCACGTTTGTTGGCCCTCCAGGGCAACAGGTTGGCTGCTGTGTGAAACAGGATTTTGGGCTAGATGGTCTGATACGGTAGGACTGTTTCCCAGAAACTTTGTATGGCTCTGTAAATGACTCAGCTAGGCTCTCAGTTTACCGAATGTGTACTTTGGTGGATGGGATTCCATTTCACTCCCAATACATTCTATCTATCTATCTATCTATCTATCTATCTATCTATCTATCTATCTATCTATCTATCTATCTATCATCATCTATCTACCTAAAGTCACAGCTGTTTGAGAATGGATTTCTGTCTCTCCGATTTTTAAGCACTAACTATTTGGTGCCTTTGCCATTTGCACAATAAACTTCCAGGTATCTACTGGATTAGCAATGATACCACTAACTAGGGGGGAAGTGCAGTATTATACTATAACTTGAATGCTGTGAAAATACAATATTCCAACAACAAAAGTGCTAAGGCCAGGCAAGCCCGATCTCGTCAGATCTCAGAAGCTAAGCAGGGCTGACCCTGGCAAGTATTTGGATGGGAGACCTCCAAAGAATACCAGGGCTGGGAGGCCAGAGGCAGGCTATCAAGCCACTTCTCTGAATGGCTTCCGTGCCGCAGTAGGAATCACCAGAGGTCACCATGACTTCCAGGCATGAACGCACACACACACAAATGCAAAAATACCAAAAAATGCTAACCTGAAAAAAAGATGTCTGCATCTCCTGGAGCAGATTAGTAATAGTAACAAACATGCATTTATTAAGCCAAAAAGAGCACGGTGCCATCTGGAAAGGTTTCTTAGCTTGAACTAATATATATTTTTTCAGAAATGTTCCACTGAGTTCAGTGGTACTTCATCCTGTGTAGCTGTAAATAAGTTTGCTGCATTAGTTTTTAAGAGCTGACAGCTCACAGAAAAGAAAGGGAATAGCTATCGATATTGTTTGAGAGCAAATACATAGCGACAGTCAGACTGGCTACTTTATGCCAGCTTTGATTATTTGAGCTGTTTTCCTTATATATAATTCTTTAGGAGTGAGATCCACATTGTACTTACTTCTGAATAAATATACACTGGGTCAGGCTTCACATCTATTATCTTTGGACCAAAGTTCCTCTGACAATAGCTTTTTGTAAATAAAGGAAAGTATAGGCACCTTAGGGATAAAGATATTGGGAAAACACCCCCCCCTTTTGCATTCACTGAAACACTGAAATAGTTGTTATTAACTTGACGTTGTTTTCACTTACCTCTGAGAATACCAGTGTACTGCAAATGTGATTCATCTTTTGCAGAACTTGTCTTTATAGTAGTCACAAAGCTGACAGACAATATTGTTTAAAAATGTAGAAATTGTGAGTGTGAGGAAATGAATAGTCAGCTGAAATATGGTTCTAATCATGGCAGAGACTGGGACAAAATGAGTGAAAATATTGTGAGCAGATAGCCAAATGAATAGTGTGAAAATGTTCATGATTCATTATATCTATAAACTTTGCTCCACTTTCTCGGCTTTCCTTCTCCCCAGATATAATACAGCTGCCTATTGCTAAAGTAATGTAACAGAAAACATTAACTTGGAGAATAAAAATATTATATTTTCTTGTATGTACTAAGAAAGAATGAAAAAAACCTCCTATACAAGTCTTACTTCTGTTAAAGCATTTACATTTGTATTTGACTGTTCCACCCCCCCAAACAATGAAAGTCGCCAGAGCATGTGGTATGAGCTGTTTGCCTTTAAATTTGTATCCAGCAATCCTTTTCTCTTCCTTCCTTCCATTCCAACTGTGGAAAAGATCCATAGGGGATTTACTGCTTCCTTCTAGGTTAACCTGTGTTGCAACTTAACTGCTAGTTTGTTTCCTCAGCTGCCTGACTTAGAGTTTATCTGATTTACATTGACCTCTTAGTTTTATAATAAGCCAGTTTATTTGCTTGTGCAAATTGGGTTTTCTTAGACAGAAACATAACAGACTTGTAAAGAGGCCAACCTTTTGATCATTTCTCATCAGGAAGTGGAAAATCTACAGTACCTTTCTGCGCTCACTTAGCACTCTATGGCATGTTAATAATATTACGTTATTGTTTCTACACACATTGTTGTTGTTGTTTTAAAAAAATACATAGTAAAGCCTAGGTGAGAAATGTCTTCTGTCTGTGGCAGAAACATTGTCTGGATTTACAAGGTAATTTACTAGGCTATTCTTTGAGAATCCAGAACCTTTGCCTAGCAACTGAGCTGACCACTTCTAATTCTTGTTTAAATACTTTATCTGTCTAATGCTGTTGCTGCTGATTCAGAATTTTAAGTGCTTGTCAAAATCCTTGGAAGAAAACAAGAGGTAAACTTGTGCAGATGATGCCAGATTTTCAGTCAATGTGACTTGAATCTGCAGCATACTCTCAACAAAGCCAGACATGCTGTGCCAAAAAAAAAAAAAAAAAAAAAAGTATTTCATAAACAAGACAGCAATAGGAAATAATACTGGTCAGGGCTTGTTTTTCTGGCGCAAGGCCGCACACCAACCTGTTGCAACCAGCTATAGGTCTGTAGGGACACCCCCATACAGGAGGCCCTGTGGAGGAAAAGAACTTTTACATTTCTGTTTGACTGGGATCCTTGCCAGTGGCTAAGTTCAATGTGCAGTTTCCAGTAATTTGCTTGTATTACTCTGAGCTTTTGATACGCCAGGACAGAAGCACGCAACTCAAAGTAATATTTCCTGATTTCTGTCATTTCTCAAGATGTGAATGAAGGTTGCTGAGGGACTGTGTGAGTTGGAAAACTTGTGTTACCTCTAGAGTCACTGAGATTTTCTCCCCCCCCGCCCCCAGGCTCTTTCTTCACATCCTGTCTTGTGCCTTTATAAGTCCCATACTTGGATGCAATTTGTGTTGATTATTTCCCTGTACAAACAATGTGTGCCTATTCTTATGCAACCAGCAAACAATTTTATTAATTCACTGTTACTAACAGTTAGGTGAATAAAGATCTACAGAGTTATAACACTTTACTAGCATGGCTACATTTTATTATTTACTCTTAACAATTTCCCAAGGGCCCTATTACCCTATTAGCAAGGGCATGAGTTGGTGAAGTCTCTCAGGCCTGAGCTGTAAACCAGGGTGGTATTCGCTGAGCAAATACTGGGATGCAACCCTCATTTCTCTTGTTTCTGATTGCTCCTACAACCATTGCTCCTCAAGACTGCCTGTTCATAGTGCCACCATGTTTGTGTATATATAGTGTTCATTTTATGCAGTTAAATTATGAAAATGTTAAGCTACCAGACAAAGAATGGTAGGGAGGAGGTGGTTCTGGCCACCTACCAGTTGTGATGGACCCCTTTAGCTATTGTTTTAGAAGGCTCCAGGATGATATGATTTATTCCCATTCCTCTACTCATGGGTCCCCCCTCCCCCACCAGTGTCCCTGCCTGGATCTCTTTGGCATGTCTCTGTGTCTATGTTCCTGGCTTAGGAGGACAGTCTGGTTTCCAGCTCTGCGTTACTTCTTTAGCTCTCACCAGAACATGTGTATGTATCCCAGGTAGGATCTCAGTTTATCCTGCTAGCTGCCTGTCTCTACCCCCCCCCCCACACTTGGTTTAGTTCCTCCTGTCAAACATAATATCCAGCTATACCCCAAAAGCCCAAACTGCTTAAGAAGAATCTACTTCTGCTGGCTCTGGGAATTTTCCCTCTGTGTAGAAAAGATGTCACTAACTGCTTTAAAACATATCTCAGGCAGTTTCAAGATTTGAAGGAATCTTGATTCCAGTTTCACAGTGTGGAGAGGAGAAAGATTACTGCAGAGATTTGTATCTCAGCAGATAATTTACCCTGGTGGGGTATCTATTGAGTAAACCAAGCATTGAGAGGTATTTCCCTTTCTGGAGCCCTTCTTTTACAAGCAGTATGAGAACAATGGGAAAGATAGTTATTGCTATAGAATAAGGCTATGGGTGCCTTTAAAAGATCACTAACCGGCTAAAATTGAGGGGAGCCAGGGGTGTGGTTCATGAATTTAATTAAGGGGATCTCTTATTTCCCCCTTAATTTGAGCATTGCTAGCAATAATGTTGGGCAGAAGTAAAAGGTATCAAAAACACAGGAGTTTTAATCTGTGATATATTACATCAGCAACATACCAGTCAGCGCATTAGATGGACAAATGGGGATTAAGCAGAATCTGTTCTGGAAACTTATTTGATATTTACCAATATTACTGTAGCACAAGTAAAAAGAAAATTTTCACTGCTCACGGGATATTCAAGTACAACCGATCATATTACGTTTTATGGAAGAGCTCCAATTTGAATACTGGCTAGTAGGATCTGAGGAATTTGAAGGGAAACCCACAACCTGGCTTGTGAATATTTTATCAAGTATGTGAATCATTCTGCAGAGGCTGACTGTACAATTTGTCAAAACCACAACCTCCTGTGGTAACAAAACCTTGGTTTCTCTGCCAGCTGGTGAGCTGAACCACAATCCAGTAAAGAGGACTTTGCTTATTTTGACCAATGAGATCTAACTGCAAGTAAACAAAAGAAGACTATCAAGTACAATCCAGTCAAAGTTAATAACTTTTAAGCATGTGAGATTTAAATATGTGGACCTTGAAAATGCTTGTCTAGATTATACACTTCATGATAAAAATGAAATATAAATATCCTACTTGTTCAGTTATATAAAACATATTTAGTTAGATGATAGTATTGATATGGCAATGTGTTGATAATGAGAGGAATAACAGCAATAACCATTCACGTTACCTTTAGTTTTCAGAGGATTTTAGAATTCAAATCTTACTTCATGTTATGAGATCTGTCAATGTTGCTTCCATTTGGAGAACTGAACTTGAATAAATATTGCTTGTATAAGGCTGTGAGGTAAATTCATGACAGGAACATTCTTGTAATTTAGCTGGTGATTGGGGGATGGGATAATAGAAAATGCTGTTGTCTGAATCAAGGAATAGACTATTACCATTTATCTCACCCCCTCTTATGGTACAAGTCCAGCCTGAAGACCTAAATAAGGTTGGCTTTGATGTTTACACTTTACAAAAGTCCATAAAGACAGGCTGGTAGAACCTGAGCAAGAAGGGACTAGTTTAGAAGCTAAATTACCTCATATGGCTTGATAGTGCTTCCCTTCGGCTTAAAAGTGAAAATTGCTGTTTGTTTCACAGAACAGGGTGTATTGCAACTCATGGTGCAAACAGCAAGGAATATTGTTATGCGGGCAGAGGGAGGCATTCAGAAGCAAAGAAACTGCTATAACATTAACAAGGAGCATTTCTTCACAAGGTTTTCCACAGAATTGCTATCTCCACTTAGCCCACCTCACCAACTGCCCCCGTCAGCCAACTGTCAAAGAACCTAGGACATGAAACCGAATGTTCATCTTCGTGTCTTCTGTGCAGTCCCACATGGGACTGCCTAAAGGCAGGCCTATGTGTGCCTGCACAGAAGACACTCAATGAACATCAGTTACAGGTAAGTGCAACCATGTTTTTGCATTCAAACCATCCAGTCAGAGCACAGATACAGTTCTCATCCTTAGGCACTTTGTTAATTGTAATATTTTGGCTGCAAAGGGCTGCTTGACGTGCTATCTGTTTGTCAACTATTCTGCAGCATTTATGTTATGAAACGGCACCCCCTTTTAAGCTTACTCAGTCATTAGTAGTTGTCTGTCCTTCCAAACTTAACCCCCCCCCCCCATAGCTTCTACACTTATTCCTCCTCTCCCACAATCTTTATCCTGCAGTGACAGGTGTGTAGTAGTCAGGGAACTGTGCCCTTATCTTTTCTTTCAGCAATCTTAAAGCGATACAGACTGACATATGACTGATTTTAAATGTATTAGCAAGAAGATTTGTAGAATCTACTCACATCCTGGCTGAGAAAACATTTCCATAATGATTTTTTTTCTAGAGAACCTTATCTCAGTTTGGTTTTATGTTTGGTTTATAACAAGGTGTTGCTCTATAATTTATATTTTATGTTTATAGCCATCCTCTTTATTTCAACATTTCAGTGCTTATATTTTAATATGCTTTTACCATGATCCACCTCATGAGTACTATTGAGCTGAAAACTGGATTTAAAGCATTTAAAGAAAAAAGCAAGCAAACAAATATTGCACCAAGTAAGGGGCACGACTGTACCCTAATAAGACTTAAGACACTGTTTTAATATATAGTACAACCAACATTTATTAGCAAAAATATTTTTACATAGATTTAACTACAAAGAAAAATTGTATAATTGTAGATGATTAAAAAAATAGAAGCCAATTATATTAATGATCACAGGAAAGGCACGTATGCCTCAGGGGGGCAACCATGAGTATTCTTCACAGGCCTGCCCCATTTCATGTATAAAGCAGGTTTACCTGTGTGGAAAATGAGTTTTCCCCTCCTTTTCTTTGCCTTTCTGTGGTCTGCTGTTTAGTTCATTTCCAGAACCAGGGCAGGAGGCTAAGGTTGGAGAGGTAGAGCTTTGTGTTCCTTACCCCATTATCTCTTTGTCATGTAAAAAAACCCTCCACCCATTCCCTGCTTTAAATATGAGAAAGGAAGACACATGAATAAAAACATGAGGCAAGTCTAGCTTGGCCCTAATGGGAAACTTTGGGTTGTACTTATACAGGTTGTTCTGAAAACTCACATTGTTTCTACATTTTAAAAAACCCTTCCACATACAAAACAGTCTTGTCAGGAGAATGGTAGGCTAGAAGCCTTCTACTGGACATTTAGTTTTCAGTGTACAGGGAGTATGGTTGAATGAACATTTTGTCATATGAGTCTGACGTCTGAAGTGGTACTGCTGAGGTACAGGATTATCACCTCAGGAAACCTGAAGGCCTGAGGTGCAACTTTTTAAAAAACTAATGAGCTGATAAGCCATCTTCTTCCAGGATGCTAGAAAACCTCAACATTTATCATGATTTAATAAGTGTACAGATTAGTGAATGGCATCTGTTGATGACTACTTGCAATGCCTTTGTTGTTATGATCTCATTTGTGAATCAAAAGGTCATTTCTGATCGTATAGCTATTATTACCATATACATATGAACTGAGAATCATTAAGGTTTTCTGCGTCATGATTTTTGTGAGAGATCTTAGTCAGTGAGAAAGTGTTACCTTAAAAATCCACCCTGTTTCCCTGGCATGAATCCTGTTATGGTGAACATTAACTGTATGGTGCTCAAATCTTTATCTATCTATCTATCTATCATCTGTCTGTCTGTCTGTCTGTCTGTCTGTCTGTCTGTCTGTCTATCTATCTATTTCTGTGGGGCTTGTTCATGAAGACATTCCCTGTGGATTGTGTCTTTGGTCAATGGACACATGAAACTCAAAATTACTGTTGACAGCTAAACACTTTATTATAGGGCAAAAGATCCTCTTAGGAATGTAAGGTCAACAATCTCCTGAGTGAAGAATTTCTTATGCACATCAACACAGCAGTGTTTGATGCCTAATCCTTTAATATGATTTTTATGGACTGATTTCAACAGGTATTTGAAAGGAAAGGTTTAGTAGTGGAACAGCTTGCTGGGGAAAACTTAGGACTTATCTTTAAAGGAGTGTGACATCATGCTTACTTTTTTGTATTGGCTGCTAAATGTTTTTGTCTAGCTATAGTAGCATTTACCCAGTTTTTGTTGTTGTGCCACTTAAAAAACATGCCATATTGTTTACAATGAGGTAAACAGGACTTTTTGATTGGCTTGAGCTACAGCACCACATTTTGCATCACTGTTGTAGCAGTCATTCATTTTACTTTATCCATTGTTTTCAGTAGAAGGCTGTAATTTTTTTTTTTTGCATTAAATGAGATAGCATTTTTAGTGTATTCCTTACTGAGCAGATCCCCTCTGAAAAACTTCAGAAAGATAAGAGAAACATTGTCAGTTTAATAGGCAATTAAAGGTAAAATGCCCTTCCTGCTGTTTTCCATAGGGATGAAATTCTAAGGGGTGTCAAGCAACTCTGCCAAATTGTAGGGAGATAGGGGAAAAGCTCCTGCTTTTATAGGCAGTTATTATTCTCACAAGGCAGTGTGGGCAGAGGTAGACAACCTCAGAAGGCAGACAGTGTTAAAGAGCAAGCATGGGAAAGCATTTAACACCCAGGCTGTGAGCAGACCTGCCATTTGGAGCAGATGGGAAATGCTCCTATTTCATCCATTGGTATTTGAAATGGAGTTGCTTGATCAGACATCTCAGTACAATGTTTTGCTGTGGGCTCAGTCCATCACTGCACGATCAGATGGCATGGACGGGCAAGGGTTTTTTTGCCTGTTTTTGTGCATGCACGTAAACGAGGGTGCAGTTTTTTGCACATACACTTTCCAACTTCCGGGAGCCAAGTCTCCACTTTGACTGCTCACCAATCCTTCCATGGAGCACTGTGATCCCTTTGGTTCACAGTCAGCTGTGATTGCCTGATAAAGACCACTCCATTTCCTGCTCGTTTTTAAAGCTGGCCTAGAGAGGGGAATGATTATGTGGTTATGCGCATATCACTAAGTGAGCAAAAAAATGGTGCCCAGTCAGGATGGAATGAGCAGAGCATACCAGCAGTCTGAGAGCACACCTGAGTGATCAGACTGGGGAAAATCTTCTGTGGCCTCTTAGCAAGTGTTAGGACCAGACTTTCCCTGGTGTCTTTTTATTCTGTTTGAGGGGCAGGGCAAAACGGAGTGCTGACAACTGTAGAACCTCTCACGGATGTTGCTGTCTGATCATACAGCTTAGATCCGTCTGGCACCAGCAGCTATATCAGATCCAAAGGCATGTCTCATCACAGCCCCAAAAGAAGCTGGCAAAGTTACAAGTGGAGGAATTTTGATTCCTAAAAACAGCAGATAGGTTGGCAAAGTGGGCATGGGGAAGTATTTGACATTTCAGTAATGGCAGCAGAGTTGCATAGTGGGTACAGAGGATTGCAACTAGCATGCCAAGGAAGCAGATACAGTTACAGAGTCCACAGAAGAAAGCATTTTACATCCCAGGAATGGGAGGAAGAATTACACTGCTGGCACAGAAGCAGGCAGAATTGCATAGGGGCCAACTAGTGTGTTTTGTACCCCATGAAAGGCAGGTCGTGTGGCAAAGCAGGTACAGGGAAACATTTGGAATGTCAAGAAAGGAAGATAGAGTTTTGCAGCCCTCTCACAACCTGACAGCCCCAACAAGGGGGCTTTGATACTTTTGAGATATCTCTCAAGATGTTAGGCCTTTATCAATCAGAATGTGAGAGCAAATTTGTAAGGAAGAATGATGCCAGATGTGAGAAAAAGATTAAGCCAAGTTGTACAGCAAGCAGAGGGAGGTGTTTGATCCAAGAAGGCAGGATGGATATGTACTGGTTGGCCACTGTGTGAGAGAGGATGCTGGACTAGATGAACCACTGATCTGATCCAGCAGGGTTTTTATAAATGAGAAGCCAATCTTACTGTTAATCTTGGTTACTCCTCTTCCTGAAATATCGAGAGCATGGATCTGGATCAAAAGAAGCTGAATAAGAGTCCTGCATTTGGTGCATCAGCCCTAGTCTGTCTGCCCTTGGCAGGAGTGGTAATGGAGTGGGTCAAAGAGAAGCTATTTCATTGTTTTGTTCCGTTCCGTGGCATTTTGTCCCATTGGTTTTTTCCCATCCATTCCTTTTTGCTTAGTAATTAATTAAAGTCTGCCCATCACGCTGAATGTATTACTGATTATGTTGCATGCATTACTGACAAGATGCTGTTTATCATATGGGGTATGGCAAGCATAACTTGTCTGCAGCACTACCTGATGTCTAGGGTTAGCAAGCAAAACAACTACCTCTGTGCTGCCCCGTCTTAAACACTGCCATGCATCTGGTGTATCCAAGCAAAATGTTTGCTTCTACTCCCCTCTTGCCCCAAGCCTGCAGCACTGCATGGCATTTGGGGTTTAAAGGTTATGTTTAACACTGCTTTTCTCAGTCTACAGAATTGCCTGGTATCCAGGGATGCGAGCAAACTATTTTTCCTCCTCCCCAGGGGTCATTTCCTGCCGGAGCGTCCCAGAGCAGATCGGGCAGGGAACCCAGAAATGCCTGCTTCCCTGTCCTTCGCATCTCCAGCCAGCCCACCGCGGTGGGTTGAAGGACAGGGAGGCAGACATGCCTGCCTCTCCCCCTGAGCCTCTCCACTTTTGCGGAGAGACCGGAGGGATGTAAATGCCCTGGGTTCCCTGCCCAATCTTCTCCAGGTGCCCCACAGCTGTGGGGCACCTGGAGAAGATCGGGCAGGGAACCCAGACATGTCTGCTTTCCTGCCCTTCCTGTCTCCAGCCAGTCCTAACACACCAACAGGTACAAGGTCTCCCTCCTCTGTGAGGGCACATCTGCGTGTCCCCCCCCCCCATAGCTAGCAATCCAAGAGTCCAGTGGCACCTTTAAGACCAAGGCTTATTCAGGTACAAGCTCTCCCTCCTCTGTGAGGGCACATCTCCTGCCTTCTGACACACTTCCAGTGATGTCAGGGTGTGTGGCATATGGAAATAAGTTATGCTAATGAGCTCCTGCACCTCTTTTTCTACGAAATGACCCCTGCTCCTCTCTTATATATCTGCCTCTGGGACAGCTTACCTAATACTAATCACTGTGAGAATGAAGGGAAAACCCCAATTCTACCAAGATAGCGTTTCAGAAAAACACCAGATATCTGAATAGACCAGGCTGCTGTGTGAATACAAGAAAACCTTTCCCAAGTAACAATGACAGGTGAAAATACTGTGAAAAGAAAGACCTATCAACACAATTCTATTGCAAGTTCTCATTGAGTTGATTATTGAAATGGTTCCCAGTTGGTTTCATTGTCCCCTAACTCTTCCCCCCTCTCTCATTCTGAACACTATACCAGATAGCCAGGTAGCAAAATAAAGAAGAAAAAAAAGAATATCACCCAACATTATCAAACGTCATTCGCTTTCCTGTTAATTTTAATTACATTACGCTTCATTGCATTATTTATTTATTTATTTATTTATTTAATTTATACCCCGCCCTCCCCGCCAAGGTGGGCTCAGGGCGGCTTACAGATATTTCATTAAAATACAATTAAAATGTCTCATGACATATAATCATAAACATAAAATACCAATAATTTAAAATACAACTAAAAGCGCTAAAACGTTATCAAGTATACAGGAGCAAAAAATATGACTTAGGTGACCATATAATTTCCATAAATTCATGCCAGCTCAGTTCGATCACTTGTTGTGCAGCGGGTACAGGTTGGAGATAGCGATTTAGTCATTACTAAATTAACAAATGGACAGCCCTGTAGTTGCAGGATGATGTGATGGGTGGTTTCAAATTCTGCCCTCTAGATCTGCTTGAGATTCAACTTGGCTCCTTTCCAGCCATCTATTAAGAAGCTTAGCTAATTTACAGCCAGCATCAATATAAGATTCTCCAGGCAATTTATGTAAACCTCTAAAATATTTTCTGTACTGTTCTGCTGAGAGTCCATAATACCTCTTTACCCATTCTTTAAATAAATCATAATCTGCAGACTCCTGAAGACTTATTTCTGAGTAAAGTTCATTTGATCCATAGCACATATGAGGTCTGAGCTAAAGGGTATAATAAGGTACACAAAAATCCTTATATGCCCTTTCAAAACTAATGAAGAAGTTACCTATATCATCCTTTTTTGATACTTCGGGAATTTTTAAAATCAACCTGAGGTAAATCTTCTGGCATTATCGGTCCCCTTCAAACCAAAGCCTTCATTCCTTAACTTTAACTTTTGGAGCTCAATTTCATGTACCTTTTCCTTCAGGGCCAATTTTGTCAATTCTGCCTCCCTCTCTTTGTCCTTCAGGACAAGTACCTTTTCTCCGAGGGCAGGCTCTCCAATTCTTTTTCTTTGAGAAGCTTTGCCCTCCAATTCTTTTTTTTCCTTCTAGCGTTTCAACCATTTTCTCTACAACTTTATGTTTCTTTGACAGCATTCTGACAAATTTTTATCTCACAAAGCATTTTTATGTGGCTCAGCAAGGCTTAACAACTGTATTTGTATGTATATTTACTGCCACAGAGTGGCTGCAGCAGGAGGTGGAGCCAGCCACAAAATGGCTTCTGCAGCTTACCCTTCGTCACACAGTGAAGATCTTCCTGCTGTGTTGGCAGCTGCTGCCAAAGCAATGTTTTTAAAAATCTGTACAACCAATCAGAATCCTTGCTGGGCGGAAGCTCCAATGGACTTTACCCAGGTTCTAAAAACACTTTGCGGGTGCCATCATGGCACCCACGGGTACCATATTGGGGACTCACGGCCTAACTTATCTCACAGGGCTGTTGTATGGGCAAAGTGGTAGCAGGGAACGGGCAAAATGGTAACCACCCTGTGCTCCGTGGACAAAAGGCAGATCTATACACACAGATCTGGAAAGTTACACTGAACATTTTTGTCTCTCCCTTATTTCCAACAGAGTTTGTAGTTGTTTTTCATTGTAATATGTTTTGGACTAAGATAATTAAATGTACACAAGTATGAGTTGAATTTAAAAAATGTATTTGTATGTATATTTACTTAGGTGTAAACACAAAATAAAAATTTACTTCAGCACTAATGGTAGTTCCTGGGCTATATTTTAAAATCAATCCCCCGAAATATGCAGTAATTTCACAGCACCAACCTATAATATGATGTGACAACTTCCCATCTCTAGATCTAGAAACCAAGGACTTAAATTCCACACTCTACAAACTTCTTTTAAAAAATACTTTTAATTTTATAATTGGCACTTTTGGGTCCACTTAGTCTTCTAGTCCTCAATATGGGCAAGGCCTGGCCTGTAGGGTGCTACCCAGTATTCACTTGGCCTATTATGAGGGAATTATCAGCTTGAAGGAACCACACAGTAGGCTTGAAGAAAACAACTATTTCAGTGGTGTGTGTGGCTTGTTTCTTTGTTTTCCTTTCTCCAGCCCTCTCACTGTCACAGTAACAAAATTACTGGAAAGCTGGGGCCTTAGAAAGCATGACAGTTACAAAACAAGTTTCTTGTTTGACTGATTCAGATTTATAACATGGAACAGAAAGGCATTTAACTTTTCATTGTTTTTGACAGGAATAGCACCCCATAAGGATGCCAGCCTCCAAAAGGGACCTGAGAACCCCCCAGAATTACAGCTCATCCCCAGACTACAAAGGTCAGTTCCCTGGAGAAAATGGATGCGTTGGGGGGTGCACTAATGGCATTGTACCCCTCCAAGGTCTCTGTCCTCCCCAGGCTCTGTCCCCAAATCTCCAGGAGTTTCCAAATCTGGATCTGGCAACCAAACCCTCATCCCCTGCTGGTGGCCAGCGGGGACCTGACAACCCTAGCACCCAAACCCTATGCATCTTCAAAATACCTAAAGTTCCTAATGGACACCTTGCTTAATCAGCAGACCTCCTCACCCTTCTCCCACCAAAATCCAACAACCTGCAACTCTGTCCGTTGGCCAATGGTGAAACTGCAAAACCTCTCCATTTTTTTTTCTTTTCAGCATTCTAGTCCACTGTTTGAAAGTGATTGGCAGAGGCTCCTGGAGGGCAGAACTTAAAAACCATGGATCACAGGTGTGTGTGTGTGTGTTAAATCTGCACACTGGAGCTAAGTCACTTGTTGAAGTGAACCATTTGCAGAAGGATAAACTCATAAGTACTCTGGCAAGGGAACACAGAATTAAAGAGTGAGTTGTCTGTATCCTATTTATGGGGACAATGTTTGTATTGAGTTGAAGCTATTTTTATTCTTTGTTCCAGTGATTAAAAAATGCACTAATAATCTTTGCAGTTCAGCAGCTTTAGTTGTAGCTGGAGTAGATAGGAAGTAAGTAGAAAGCTTTGGGGCCTGGAAATTAAAGGGTTATCTCTCATCTGACTGTGAGAGCACACCCTACACTAGCCGGGAGGCACAAAGATAATAATAGCATGGGAGGATGGCAGCCTGCACTCTGGAACGGTTTATGAGGAGGAAGTCCGCAATTACATATTTCTGGGCAAACATTAACCAAGAGTGAAGCAGAGTTTTGTAGGAAAACAGCCGACTGGAACCTCCAGTAATATAGCTATTGAATGAACTGGAAACATTTATGTGGCACTAAAAGGAAAGTTAAGGATCTCCAATAGACACAATAAGGCCTGATAGAAGTTGAAAACCTTCCAGATTTTTCTGCTGAAAGTACTGTGCACTTTTCTCTAATGCATATAACTCAGAGCTGTGTAATATGGTGGTGTCAGAAAAGACAGGAAGAAAGAAAAACCAGGTGCAAGGTGAAAAGATTTATTGACGTTTTCTAGATTCCTACACGTTTTGCTCTAGGCTTCGTCAGGAGTTTTTCTTCTATGGAGTTTTTCAAGTTCCACCTTGAGCACATCTAAACTGTGGAATGTCCTCCATGTTTTAATGAAAACGGAACCTCCGTGGTGCGACGTAAACCCTCCTTTTCATTGCTGTGTCTATCAGAACTTTTCTTCCAGCACAGCACTGATGCTTGAAGTAATTCAAATTGCAAGAAAAATGCTGAAAGCAATGCAGCACCGTGAGCTCAGGTAGGGTTCAGCTCCACTTGCCTGTACTGTCTGTTTTTCTTAGAAAATTGGGCTCTGCTTCTGCTTTGGGTCAAATCTGGGCCAATGCACACATTACAAAAACTTTGAATCACATATATGCTGAAAGTTCCATACTTCCCAGACATGCACAAACCTGATATAGATTGGGATCACAATTAAACGTACCCCACAACACCATTTTTGTGACCTGAAATGGCCCTGGGGGTTGGTATTTGCTTATTTAGGAAACTTATGTGTAAGATTCCTAATGGAGCAGATAGATGCTTCCCAGTGCTGTTTCAGGTGAGAATAACAGCACAGAGAGGAAGTTAACAGCCCCTTCTCCAGACATACTATGGTTCTGATCCAAATCAGGTCCACGTGTGGCAAGGAAGCACAGGACATTCAGTGCATGTGTGATGCAGAGTGCTCATGCTGCCCAGAGGACTTTGCTATGTGTGAATTTACTATATGTGTGGGGTCTCTCCAGTGGGGTCTCAAAGCATCTTACACTGTTTTCCTCTCCTCCATTTTATCCTCACAAATATTGGGTTAAATGTAAAAATAATCATTTGATATGGAAGCACAGAAGCTTTATGCAGTGTTCCCAGTCCTCCACATTTCCCAGTTAAGGGAAAATGCTGTTCAAACAAATTTCAAAGTTGATCTGACTCCAATGGTGATACACAAATCTGTGCCTAGACCACAAAGAGAAAGAGAAATTGGTAACAAGAGAAGGAAATTTTACTTACAAAAATAAAAGCACATTTTACATGACATATTCATGTAGGTACATTTAACTTATTGTGAACAGATTAACTCCAAAAAGTTTAACTTTCTACAGCTCCAAGCCCAGGTAAGAGAGAAAAGGTGCTATATAAGATGAAAAAAGGCAAGCAATGGCCCCAAAGAGGCTCAACACATAACTGATGAGAGGTTGGGGCCAACTGTACCTGAGAGAGGGGGGAGGGGGGAGGGGGGGAAGAGAGAGAGAGAGAGAGAATTATCTTAACCCTTTCCCTCCCAAATCCTTTTGCATGCACAGTTAAAATATCCAACATCCCTTCTTAATGTCACATGCAAAAATTCTCAAGTTTCAGCTTATCTTGTAGTTTCTCAAATCTGTCTCTTGATAGAGTCTTGTTCAGGATGTCGGCCATCATCTCTTTTGTGAGGAAGTGGAGTTTGTGACAGGATCTCTATTATCCCTTCTCAGTTAGGTCACATACTAAGTGAAACTTCACACCAAAGCAGCTTACATCATTCTTCTCTCCATTTTATCCATTCCTCACAATGACCTTGTGATGTAGGATAGACTGAGAGTGTGTTACTGGCCCAAGGTCACCCAACAAGCTTTCATGGCAGAATGGGGATTTGAAGCCTGGGTCTTTCAGATCCTAGTTTGATATTCTGACCACTACAGTCCATTGGCTCATAGGTACCACACATGTAGATACTCCTGTCATATTTCATTAGGCTCTCTGTCTTGTTAGTTAACATGAAAAGTTACCATAGGCTTTTCCTAAGTGCTGGCATTACCTGATTTGGAATGCGAACTCAGATTTTTGTGTATGTTATTTTGTAAAATGTACATCGCTGTTAGGGCTTTATTTGTTAGGCTTGGATTTATTTACTTTCCAAGCTCCAGGTATGTAAGAATATCCAGAATTGTGAATATAAAAATTAAGTATCTGTTTCTATGATATATTTCTAATTTCTTCTTTTTTTATGGTGATGGTAACTGAATAAAAAGATTCTACTTACTGTGGAAAGAGAGAACCTCAGTAAAGACAACTAACTGCAAAGTAAAATAATTGTTCCAACATAAGCCATGTGCCACCTCTGAATTTAAATAATTTTGCAGACAATTAAAATGTAAGAAGGACCATCCTGAAATTATAGAATGACCTAGAATTAAAAATGTTAGCAGTGTGGAAGTCAGATGCGATGGCTTGTTCTATGTGATTACATTCTATAATAGTTCAGTGTGTGGATGAGATCTAGCTGTGAATTAAGATTAATAAAATCATATTCTCCCCTAAATGGATTAATATTAAATGCATTTTGTGAGGAAGTGCAGTCTGTGACAGGTTCCCACCCTTGCCTATACACATTATGTATGCCCTACATGCATACTAGCTAGTTGGAGACCGTTTTTGCCTACACACGTAAAAGATGTAGTGGTCACATAGGCAGAAGCAGGGCTGCTGCCACAATCTTTGTTCCCACAGCACATTTTCAATACAATTGCAGCTGCTGTGCGAAAAAGGCTTAAGTATTATAAGGGGCCATGTAATGTATTCAGATGCTGCCATGAATGCATTAAGATGAATGTGAATCATCTCATAAGAAAGCAATGTAAAGCTTCGTCTTCGGCAGGGATGCAAGCCGAAGACAAATGCAACCAATCACATTCAAACAGACCGGGAGCGGGAACGTTTGTGATTGGCCTTTATTCGCTCAACCTGATAGGTTGATATGTGTATAGTAGGTGTGGCTACATTAGCCCGGAATGTTTAAATACCGAGCAGCTGCAATGGAAAAGCTGTTCGGGCTATCAGAGGTTGTACCGTGTTAGAGAAGTGATCGTCGAGCTGAAATAAACCTGAGTTTTGCTGAAATCACTCTCTGACCATTTTGTTAAGCGTCGGACTTAACAATTGGCGACGAGGATGGGATACTAGTACGGGTAGGCAGCCCCGCTGGTCCCAACCCCACGACGGACAACTGCGAGCTGCAACTCGCCGTGGCAGAGCAGCAACAGGCACCACTAGAGCCGGTGGCAGCGATTGCAGCTATGGCCAATAGCCCGAAGTTCGAAGCTTTTGAACCAGCGACCGAGGACTGGGACGCTTACCTACTGAGGTTCGGGTTCCACCTCGAGGCGAACGATATCACCACGGAGGAGAAGAAGCGGGCCACTCTCCTGAGCTCTTGTGGTAAGAGCGTCTTTGATATCGCCAGGTCCCTGGTAGCACCAGAGGACATCACGACCGTGCCTTTCAAAGAGCTGACGGACAAACTGAAGGCACACTTCTCGCCGCAGCCGTCCGAGATCGCAAGCCGGCACGCATTCTATAAG
>NW_015165270.1:68151-68308 GCF_001447785.1 Gekko japonicus | reverse complement strand
TGCTTCATTCTTGTTGAGACAACATGTTACCCCTTGTTCGGCGACCGGCTGCAGCCCGGCCGAGACGTTAATGGGTCGCCGTTTAGCAACGCTGTTAGACAGGTTGCATCCGGACCTTAATGATTTGAAACCACAACAGCAGACTGAAAGTCCGACG
>NW_015165270.1:57295-68099 GCF_001447785.1 Gekko japonicus | reverse complement strand
GAATGTATGTAGTACGGCTTGCTGATGGTCGCAAGTGGCGTAGGCACATAGACCAGTTGAGGCAGCGGTGGGCAACTGACCGTCCCAACGCGTTGCCAGCTGAGTCCCTAGACCCCGAGGACCTTCCCCGACCTCCCCAGGAGGTGAGTACTGACGTGCCTGAGGGCATCAGTGCTGTTCCAGAGGGAGGGCAGACCCCTACTCTCGAACCAGTAGAATTGGACGGAAGTGTTCCTGACTCTGCGGTCCCAGAGTCAAACGGAGTGCCACTGACAGAAATGTACCCTGAGCCTAGTCCACCGAGAAGGTCTCAGAGAAATCGCCGTGCACCCACCTACCTAAGCGATTATGATTGTTCATGACTGTATTTGCTTAGGGGGGAGGGATTTGTAATGTATTCAGATGCTGCCATGAATGCATTAAGATGAATGTGAATCATCTCATAAGAAAGCAATGTAAAGCTTCGTCTTCGGCAGGGATGCAAGCCGAAGACAAATGCAACCAATCACATTCAAACAGACCGGGAGCGGGAACATTTGTGATTGGCCTTTATTCGCTCAACCTGATAGGTTGATATGTGTATAGTAGGTGTGGCTACATTAGCCCGGAATGTTTAAATACCGAGCAGCTGCAATGGAAAAGCTGTTTGGGCTATCAGAGGTTGTACCGTGTTAGAGAAGTGATCGTCGAGCTGAAATAAACCTGAGTTTTGCTGAAATCACTCTCTGACCATTTTGTTAAGCGTCGGACTTAACAGGCCACAAGAATCATCTTGTATGCTACAATAGCAGTATTCTGTCATCTTAAACTAGATGTACCTATATTCAGTCTGTTCATAAACATAAGTGAAGGAGATTCTATATTTCCCTACACAAATGATTTAATCATCTAAGATCATTTTCACATATAATATTAACATTTTTTTTTCTTTTCATGCCCCCATATTGCTACTTTAAATGAAAAACCATCATTAGCTAGAAGCTTTGGAATAACTACAATCACAACTGATGTACTTTAAAAATAATGTTCAAAGCAACCTGTGTGAATTGCCCAAGTTTAGAAGCATTCCCTGGTACCCCCCAATTGTGGGGGAAACTTCCACGTTCTGATTTGCATAGGATCTTAGAAGTGTCTAATGCAGGCAGAAGAAGACCTAAATATTCTCAGCAATAAGTTCTAGATCAGTATAGCTGAATAGAGGCCCCTGCCACACGCAGGGGAAAAGGCGCTTGAAGGCGCGGTTTTAAAAGCCGCGCCAATGTTGACACGGCGCGGCGGGATCTCACGGATCCCCCGGCCGCGCCGCCTTTTCTCCCCGGCGCGATCAAATGCCGGGGAGAAAACACGCCCTACCCGGGAGCCGGCCGAACTGCGCATGTCCGGGCATGCGCAGTTCGGATCCGGGCCGGGGTTGAGCCGGCGCAGGGAAGCGGCGGCGATCAAACGCCCCGGTTGCCGCGCCCGGCTTATCCCGGGAAAGGGACAGTTCGGCCACGGAAGCAAGACGCTTCCCAGATGTGGTGGTGTGATCGCGCCGGTTTGATCCGGCCCCGAACTGTCCCGCTCCCGGACCAAATAGCCGCGTGTGAACGAGTCATCAGGAAGGGAAGATGCTGTCCATGACTGGTGATAGAAACCATCATTTGTAACTTGAACATATTCCTAACAGTAGCTGCCAGTTTTTTTTTTTGTCTAAAAGGCACAAGGTTCAGCGGAGAAATATATAGGACAACAGTGGTAACAGAAGAGGAAACAGGTATATGCAAAACTTACTAGCAGTAGAAATTCAATAAGTTCTAGATTAGTATATCTGAATTAAGTCATCAGGAAGGGAAGATGCTGTCCATGATATAAACCATCATTTGTAACCTTCCAGTAACTGCCAGTTTTTTTGTCTAACAGGCACAAAGTTCAGCGGAGAAATATATAGGACAGCAGTGGTAACAGAAGAGGAAACAGGTATATGCAAAACTTACTAGCAGTAGAAGTTCAAGAAGAATGGACACATAATTGTAGATCGCATTAAGTTGCATTCTTATCCTAGAGAAACCATTGGCATGCCTTCTTAATCAAGCTTCATATATTTGATACAGATCCAAAATAAGATTTTTCTTTCTTTCTAACACAATTGTGCTTGAGCGATTGACCTATTTCAGTGAATTATGGCTGTGCTAAATGTTCTAAACTAACCATGGTAGTGGTTAGGAGCGTGGACTCTAATCTGGGAGAACCAGGTTTGATTCCCCACTCCTCCACATGCTGGAGTGACCTCAGTTCAGTCATAAATTCTTTCAGAACTGTCTCTCAAGGACAGTTCTTGAAAGAGCTCTCTCAGCCCCACCTACCTCACAGGGTGTCTGTTGTGGGGAGGGGAAGGGAAAGGAGATTGTAAGCCACTCTGAGACTCCTTTGGGTAGTGAAGGGTGGGGTATAAATCCAATCTCTTCTCTTCTTCTCTTCTAAATAGATATGACAGCAAGCAGACAACAGAAATATAGCAAGCAGACAACAGAAATATGGTTTGCTTTTGAGTTATTAAAATCAAATCCTGAAAATACAACAAATCTTTCAAATTTGTAAATATGCCTATTTAATTAGCTGTTTTTACAAGTAGCAGAATATTTTTGACTCTCAGTGTCAGAAACCCAGTGTCAAACTGGTATAAAAAGTAAACGTTCTATAGAAAAAAGTCATATTGATGAGTTGTTGTGGTGGTTGTGCCATCTGGTTTCCTCTTCTACAAATTCATCAGCATCCACCAACCATCATTTGCTCCATCTGAACACTGAAGAAAGATGTGATTGTAGCTAATTGTTAGCAAATGTTGACTGTTCCTGAGTATTCCATCTGAGTTTAATTCTAACAGAAGGCTACATAGAGGTATAATTGCCTCAAGACAGATTGACCATTTAAGCACACATGACATGGCATAGCTTTAATTAGAGTAAATTGGAGACATTTGTATTACTGGTAGTTTTGGGGGCTGACAGATGCAAAAATATATTTTCATGCATATCATTTCCTGCTGGGGCTAGACCCAGGAAGTAGCTGAGAGACTTATAATTAGGATAAAATCACTCAGTCAAGTTAACTCTCTCACTGTTTTGAATGTGAAGAGACTGGCTTGGGAAACTGACAGTACTTAGGTAGGAAAAAACCAATGTAACTAACAGGAAACAGAAAAGGATGAGATAATGATGGTAATTATTTAAAGAACTCCATCAGATTCTAGCAGGCCAGCCAGGTGTCCAGATGTTACCACCAAACTGGATAGAATGGTGTTAAGGAAAGAAAAGTAGCATATTGATACATGTACTGAGGCACAAATTGTTTTGTGTGTTCTTACTCTTTCATAGTCACATTAAGAAAAATCTCATTGTTTGCTGGAAGCTGTAACTACATTAACATAATCAGCTAATCAGGGATGACCATATATTGATAAATATAGAGGCAAACAATATACACATGCAAGATTATATATGAAGGAAAGGACATGCCTTTAAACAGCTTAATACAACTTATAGTTGATTAAAACATAATTAATCCATTTTAAAAAGAGAACATATACATGAGTATAGTAGAAACTTGATCTTGACATTAAAAAAACCCCACAGCACTCTAGCCAAACAATTCATTAAAATCAATGGGATTTAAAAATGCTTAGTATTAATCAGATTGTACCCTTTTTTTTTTTAAAGGCAGCCCTTTCAAAAGAGGAAATGTCAAAGTTATTTTCTTTACTGACTTGGACACTCTAAAATTGCAGTTATACTTGCAAAACTGAGTTTACTCTTATATCCATAGTACTACTATTGCTACTGCATAATGAATGAAAAACTAGAGGTATTATTAGACATAACATTGCAGAGGCATTATATTGCAGAGTGCTTTCAAAGAGAGTTTGGGGGATAAAATTATTTAAATAAATGTTTATTGCTGTTGGGTTTTTATGTACAATATGGGTATTATTGCTATTACTGATTAAATGTCTGAATGTGGTTTTAGTTGCTACATTTACCCCCCCCCCTTTTACTATTTCCCCCGACTGTTTAAATGTTTTCGATGGGTTTTAGTTGCTAGATTTTTTTCTATTATTTTGGTGGATATTACATGTTTTTTATAATTTGTAACTTTTCATTTGGTCTCTCTCATCTCTCCTTATTACAGCCCCTGTCCAATTTTGGCTTTTGTCCATGTACATTCCATGATTCTCATCATATACTTTTTCGTGGTAAAAAGTGACTCCATCCTCCTATTTTCACCTCTGGAAAAGCTGGTTGGGTACAACCCATGTTTTAAAATTTAATGATCATTTTAATGTAAGCTGTTCTAAGTACCTTAAAGAATGGCGGTATATGGAATTCTAATAAACAAACAAACAAACAAAAAACATACAACCAGGGCAGCTCAAGTCTCCTAAAAGAATGGCCTGAACCTCTGGCTGTTCACTTTTGGTTTTTATCTAGAAAATGGAACCATACACAACATCTGTTTTCTCTGCAATGGACTGGATCAATGAGCTGCAAACAGAAGGAAAATAACCACTAGTGTGTTTTTATGAATGCTTGTGCAACAGTTTTGTTCAATAGTTCAAAAAAGTGTTATAATGGGTAGATTGCATAGCAGTATTCTAAACAGGGTTGGAAACTGCCCCTCCATCAGTTGAAGACATGTAGAAGTGCATGTAGAAGGCTTATTGGATGCAATAGCTTGACCATATAAAATGTACATCTTATTAGCCCAACACACAAAAAGGCAACAAGTTACATTTCTAGGTCAGAGACCGAAGGATGCTGTGCGGCATGATTAGCAGAGTACATAATGTTTTCTGATCAAAGGCTTTGCAGTTCAGTTAATGAAGCCTGTGGCACAGTCAGCAAAATATTCTGCTGGATTAGCAGCGTTTTGTAAAACTCAACAACCAAGTGGTATTGAGCTGAATTATTGCAATTAGTAGCAGGATCTATTAAGTATGCAAGTGGATTACACAGGCTGTCTAGGGATCTCTTAATCATGTGGCTGACTCATCAAAATACATTTCTGCACAGTTTATTTCAAATGCTAAAATGAATGGCACCTGATTTTAATTGCAAGGAACTTTTATGCAGCTCTGTTGATTTCAGTTCTTTATTCTTTAGATCATTTCCCACGGTGCCCATGGGGGGGTATTACAGGGTGAACAGAAATAGATTCTAGCAACAGGGTTGAGAGAGGTATGATAAGATGTATGTACACCAGTGATCAGTTTATAAAACCTGAGCTGTAGTGCTACGCTAATTAATATGAATCATGTTTAAGATCATAGTGCATCACCTGGGTTTTGAAATTTGTATCCTGAGAAAGCTTTAAGAATCCTTAGAGTGGGCATTCACCCATCTGTTTAAAACTGGAGTTGTCTGCACAAAGACAGATATTGAAATTCCCTTGCCTTGCAAGTTCTCTAATATGGTAGGGTGTGTGTGTGCCAAAACTACTGAATGATGAGTATGGATGTCCGTGGTGGATGTGCCGTTAGACCCTTGAAGTAATAAACTACAATAGGGTGAAAGGAAGGATGGAACAGCTGTAAACTTGCTCAGCCTATCTATCCTTGCTAGATTAATTCTTCCACTGTTTTTGTATTTCAGCAAATCAGCGAGTGAGTGTCTGTGCTCCATAAGCAGGTGGTGTGCTCCAGTGGACCATGAATGCATGCTTTGCCTTTTTAATTCAACCACCGACCCCCCTGGATAGCTGCCCAGTCACTGTGTTCAAACATCCATTCTATAGCTTTAAAATGGGAATTACTAAATGCAGGACATTCCGCTGCAAACAGAAGTATTTTCTGAGAAACAATCTGGGAGACATCTGAGACAGATGACTCCACATTATGGTTTGGTAGGTTAAAGTTGAACTATTTTACTAAATAGGACACAATGTTTTTGGTAGTCTTTGGCTTTGTGAAGATGAAGGGAGCTTCCCGCAGTAGCATCTCTTCCCTCCTTGGTCCACCCAAGAGCTATCATAACTGAGGTGATTTGGCCTCTGGGCTCACTTCCATGATGATAGCCTATTGAGTTTCAGCTTTTCTCAATGCATGGGGCACAATATCTCTCATGTGGGCTGTTGATTGCTGTGGTGAGTGTGAAGATCTATGTGTCCTTGATGTTGCAGGTGAGTAATGTATTGGAGGCACTCATTTGCAACTCTGTTAGAGAGCCGGTTGGTGTAGTGGTTAAGTGCAGGGACTCTAATCTGGGAGAACTGGGTTTGAATCCCCACTCTGTACTTGCAGCCGCTGGATGACCTGGGGCAAGCCATAGTTCTGTCAGAGCTGTTCTTGAAAGAACAGTTTCTGTCAGAGCTCTCTCGGCTCCACCTACCTCACAGGGTGTCTGTTGTGGGGAGAGGAGGGGAAGGAGCTGGTCTGCTACTGATCTCTCAATCACCTTGATCAGAAAGGGCAAATAAGGGGCAAAACAATAATTGGCCACATCACTTTTCTGTAAGGATGCTTTTTAAAATAGAGGATGGATGACTGCCACTTTGAGTCACCCTGAGTCAGTGTTTGATTTATGATAGACATCAACAGGGCTCTAGTCGGGGGGGAGCTCTCAGGTACGGAGCTCCGGAAGAGAACCTCTAGGGGGCGGGGCGGTCATGTGGTGAAGCCCCGCCCCCTTGTTTACCCCGCCCTCTGCTTCGATCCTCATTCCGTTTGGGAATGAGGATGAAGCAGGAGGGTAAGTAGCCGGGCCTTCTGACACACTTCCGGTGATGTCAGGGGGTGTGGCCTTCTGTCACTTCCGGTGATGTCAGGGGGCGTGGCATATGCAAATAAGTTATGCTAATGAGTTATGCTAATGAGCTCCGGCAGCTCTTTTTCTACAACAAGACCCCTGGACATCAATTACTAATTTATGTGGTCTTTTCATGATTTCAGCAATCAAGATGGACAAGGATTTAGAGCGGGAAGATCTGTGCTGAGCTGGGGCGGGTGGCGGGTGAGGAGTGAAAAGGATTTAGAGTGGGGTGGCCAAACTGTGGCTCAGGAGCCACATACGGCTCTCTCACACATATTGCGTGGCTCCTGGCAGGGCAGCTGTGGAAGTGAAGGGGAGGCATGCCTCCCTGATTGGTCATCCCTTCCCCAGCCAGTGTTCCCCTACCTGGGTAGGCTTGAGGTGGGGGGGGGGAGAAGAGAAAGAAAACAACTCAAATCTCAAACTCAAGAAAGAATGCGTTCTCAAATCATCACCACCCCCAGTTGGTCAGCTCGGAGAAGGCATTTGTCTCTTTAAATTCCTTCTCCAAGCCAAGCCAGCTGGTGTGTGTGTGTGTGTGTGGATTAGAGAACACATTTGAAGTTAAAGTTGCTTTCTTTCGACCTCTCCCTTCCCCCTCCCTCCCTCTCCATTTATTTACTTTCTTTCAACCTCTCTCTCTCTATTTCCCCCTCCCTCACCCATCTGTGTGCTTCTTTCCACCTCTTTCTTTCTTTCCACCGTTCTCTCTTTCTCCCTTCTTTCCTTTCTCTTTCTCTCTCCCTTCCTTTCCCCCCTCCCCATCTGTTTACATTCTTTGTTTCTCTCTCTCTCTCTCTATTTCCTTCCAGCTCTTTCATTCTTTCCACCTCTCTCTCTCTTAGACAAATAAATACCATTGGACAAATAAATATTATCAATATCTGTTTTTACCCCTTTTGCTTCTATTTTGGCACTCATTTAATGTTAATAAAAAGCAAATTTGTGTAGTTTTCAATAAAAAACACATGTGTAATATTTGTTCATATCTTGTAGCTCTCAAACATCTGACATTTATTCTGTGTGACTCTTACATTAAGCAAGTTTGGCCACCCCTGATTTAGAGCACAAGTGGTAGCCTTCATAGATCCGAGGATCTTGTCACCATCCATCATGGTAACTGGGTTGTGTTTCATTGATATGAACTGTAGACATGAACAAACAATAAGACAGACATGTAAATAGTTCAGACTGCAATCCTAAAAACACTGTCTGGGGAGTAAGCACCGTTTAATAAAATGAAAAGACCTGTTTAAGATTACTTCCTGTGTCACAGGTGACTAAATGATTTATCCAGAATTCAGGTATTGGTTATAACCCAAAGCAGCTCAGCTTTCATTTTAAATGTCTGGGTCCAAAATAATGCTTCCCAAATGTAACATCAAAAGCAAGAAACATATTGCCAACAGGGTCTGCCTCTTACACTCCTATAAATCCTTCTCCAAACTCAGATAGAAAACAGACTAATCCCCTCCCAATATGTGGGTGAACGACATCTGCTCAGCTAAGGACACTTCAGTGCAAGCAAATCTCCTTCACAACTGTTTTTTTAATGTATATTGTTCTTTGCTTTCTCCATGCAGCATTCTTCATATAAATATATACACAATAGGCTTTTTCCTTTTGCAATAACTAAATCTCATAACCCAAATTTCTACATTAATCCCAATCCCACTGAGTCCATGAACTCTGCATCTCACTTGCTAGTCCCAATCTTAAATGTTTCACATCTCCACTAATGCACCCTAGTCCAAAACCAATTGACTATGGATTATCCAGTCCAAAATAACAAATACCATCATAACCCCCAATTAATCAGAATCAAATCCTGTCATAAACAAACATTAACTGGGTGTGTGTGTGTGTGTACCGGAACTGTGAAAACTAAACATTGATTAAGCTGTGTGAACAGAAACCTAATCAGTGTTAAGTGATTTTGAGTATGGGCCCATATGGTCTTTTGGCTGTTTTTGTTTGGCTTTCCTAGCTGAAACGTAGTCAAAAATCATGGAGAAGCAGGGGGGGCTGGCCTACATGCTTTCCCACTACTAACTTCTTTGTCTTGGTGTTCCAATGTGCCTGGTTCTGTACAAGAAGATTCTCCATCCTAGTGCTATGTAGAAAAGACCAAAGGAAAATGTAGTTGAAACTGGGCTGGTGAAATCCACAACTGCAATTATAGGAATTTTTAAAATTATTATTTAGCCCTTACAAAGTGCTTTATGATTCCCATGGAGCACCTACAGAAATTTCCCTGGTCTAGGGAAAACAGAAAACCATTGTGAACACATGTACCTTCTCTGTAAAACTGCTAAAGTTGTTAACTGCTCTGGTTCACCAGATTGATAGCACTGTGCATTTTTTATAGTGTTTGCACTTGCCCTGCTTAGAATTCAATTTCCGCTGGTGACAGGCATCCAGGCAAGTATTGCCAGTAGCTCTAATGTATGAACCTTCTTGAAACACACACACACACAAATATTGTTGCTATGTGGCTGATACAAAATTGTCCAAAAGTTACCTGGCATTCTCCATCAAACATTTTAGGAGCCATCAAATTTAATTTCCCCTTTGTACAATAAAACAGCAAGAGGAAGCTTTAATAGATTGCGTTATGCAACAAGTTCTATAAAAATAGCAGACCAGCACTGGAGCACTTCCTTCCGGAGACGCAATAACCTGTACTGAAAGGATATTCACTGGTTGCCATAGCAACAGTAAGAGATGACATTAAGGGAAAAACAGCAACAAAAGGATCTCTTTTTTTGTGCTCAGAAAAATACGGTCTGGCTTCAGGCTTGTGATACAGAGAATACAGACGGTGGTGGGAGGGGGGGATTTAGGTATTCCACTCAGGTTCTAGTGACTTGCAAAGCTTTAATTTTTTGCTGTTTAGTTTTGTTCTTTGTCTTTACAAGACACTTAGCTAACATATTTGAAATGATTTAAGCATAAAAATATTGCTTATTTGCATTCAACACTCTTTCTAATTTAACTGTTCCACAATATGTTTTTATTTTCTTGCAAACTTCATCACAGTTAACTGTAAAAGGGTCCTTTGTGTTCTGAGCCTCCCATGCTCTGCATTCGATTGCCCAGGAGACAGCTGTTTTCAAGGCATGGCCTTCCAAAGAATTTTTTTTTTAACAACACCAGACCCTAGAACGAGGATGCACAAACATTTCCATAGTACTCATCCTCAAATAATGAGAAGAGAAATAGTCTGCATTTTCCAAATATAATTTAAACAATGGGGGGAAAACAACTCAATGTCAGACTGACTTAGAGTCAGAAATAGCTCTGTCAGGGTCAGTTATCCAATAGAACAAACATTGTGTAATAATTCAGTATAAGTTCACATTATTGAAACCAGTACATAACAACTATAAAAACAACACACTGCAACAATAAAGTATAATGCTATCTCAAGTCAACTTGTTTCACAAGTGTGGTAAAGTCCCCAGTTGGTACAAAAAGGTCTGAAAATCCTTTGTAACAAAAGTTCAAGAATTTCTGCTGCCTCCCGGGCACAAAGACTGCCTTGGGACAGTCCCTGTTTTCCCGCACTTTTTGGCCTTGGGGCAGCTGGGAATAGGGCTGCCAAATGCAGCCGGGGGGCGGGGATTCCCCCGCTTCGGAGCCCCGATTCCCGGCGCGCCGGAATCGGGGCCCGGGGGAAACCCCACCCCCGCGTGCGCGTCACCCGGAAGTGACGTCGCACGCTGGGGGCGGGGCCATGCCGTTTGAGGGGAAAACAAAGAGTTTTCCCCTCAAATGGAAGCACGTCCCCGCAGAGCTCCCGGACCGGCAGGAAGGACCCCCGCCGGTACGTGAAACAAATTTGGCAACCCTATCCATACCCCTCCCCACAGCCACTATCTCGGAAAATTACAGTCTTTCTCCACAGTGGGGACCAAAGCAGCTTACATTATTCTTTCCTACTTTTTATCTGCACAACAACCCTGTTTTCATAGGGTGGCTGCTGATGAACAGTAGCAAGCAGCTGGGCCTACTTGAGTCAT
>NW_015165270.1:38030-56944 GCF_001447785.1 Gekko japonicus | reverse complement strand
AAAGACGACTGCGTTTATCCCTTGTTGATTTATGTCCTGTTGGTTCATAGTGTGTGCTTACTCCCAGGGAAGCAAGGAAAGGCCAGACCCTTGGGTTGCCAACTTTCCAGGGATCCCCCAAAGATTGGGGATTTTATCTCCAAATAGGGAGATTTGGCCAGAGGGGTCTCATTGTCCCTCTAAAAAGGCAGTGACGATTCCGTGAGTGGTGGCAGCAAACATAAGGAGTGAGATACGCCCATGGGAAGAGGGTGGGAGGCAAACAGCTGAGTTATAAACTGGTTCAGACAAAGGAAACCCTTTGCAGGCCTTTGTGAGGAACTCATTGGGGCCAGTCCTGACTAGGGTTGCCAGCTCCAGGTACGGAGACCTGGTGATTTTCTGGTAGAGTCTATGGAAGTCAGAGTTTAGGGAGGGGAGAGGCCTCAGCTGAACATAATGCCATACAGCCCATCTTCCAAAGCAGTTATTTTCTCTGGACGGGGAGAGATCTGTTGTCTGGAGTTCAGTTGTAATACCTGGTGATCTTCAGGCTCCACCTGGAGGTTAGCTGCCCTAGGCATCTTGCTGTAGAAGCTGAGTGGGTGATTTTGGACCAGTCACAGACTTTCAGCCTACCCTACCTCACAGCGGTGTTGTGCAAGTCAAAAGGGGGAGAAGAGAATGATGTAAGCTGCTTTGGTCCACATTGCAGAGAAAGACTACTTTTCCTTTGGGGAAACCATCGTTGCCAATCTCCAGGTTAGGGCTGGAGATCACTCAGAAATACAACTGCTCTCTAGATGGCAGAGATCAGTTCCCCTGGAGAAAATGGTAGACTCTGTGGCAGTCAGGGCTTTAGAGCATGGAAGAGGTTGCAGGTGTGTGTGTGTGGGAAATTGAAAGCTGAAGAGAGAGGGGGAAATAAAGGTAGGTAGATGATTGGCCAGGAAGGAGATATGGTTGCCAACTCCAAGTGGAAAATTCCTGGAGATTTGAGGGATGGAACCTGGAGAGGGTGAGGTTTGAGGAGGGATGGGACCTCAGATAGGTACAATGCCATAGACTCCACCCTCCCAACCAGCCACTCCCTTCTGGGGAACCACTGTTGCCAATCTCAGGAGAGGGGTGGAAATCACTCAGAATTACAACTGATCTCCAGGAGGGAGGGGGGAGGAGAGGCAAAGCTGAAATCAGAGGGGCAGATAATGGCAGGTTGATGCTTGGCTGGGAAGGAGATAGGATTGCCAACTCCAGGTTGGGAAATTCCTGGAGAGTTGAGGGGTGGAGCCTGGACAGAGTGAGGCTTGATGAGGGGTGGGACCTTAGACGGGTACAATGCCATAGACTCCACCCTCCAAACCAGCCATTTCTTCCTGGGTAACAATTGTTGCCAATCTTGAGATGAGGGCTGGAGATAACTGAAAATGACAACTGCTCTTCAGGTAGCAGAGATGAGTTCCTCTGGAGAAAATGGTGGACTCTGTGTCATTATACCCTCCGGAGGTCGCCACAGCACATTGACGCTGAGTGCCCAAGGCTTTGGCATTCTCCCAGAGCCTCTTTCTAGAGCTCACTGTATTTATTTCCAGAATGGACCTTATTCCTAGTATGTATGTGTGTGTGTGTGTGTGTGTATACACACACACACACGTATGTATGTATGTATGTATATATGTATATGCATGTATATATATATGTGTGTATATGCATGTATATGTATATATGTATGTATATATGTATGTATGTATATATATGTATGTATATATATATATGTATGTTTATGTGTATATACACACACACACAAACATATACATACAATCTTCCACTGGAACACCATTTACTTCATTGACTATAATAAGTGGGAAATGGGTGTAATACTACACACTAACTGTGCTGATATGCAATTTTAAATTTTTTATTATTTTATTTAATTTTATTAATTTTAATTAATTAATCATTATTATGATCAGAGGTCATTTCGGGGGGGAACGCGGGGGAACGCAGTTCCCCCGGGTGAGGTGCAGGGGGCGGGGCACATGACGAAGCCCCGCCCCCTGCTTCCGGCCACCCCGCTTCCAGCCCTCATTTAGCCAGGAGGAGGCAGGAGAAGAGGGAGGGTAAGTTGCTTCCTCCCAGCCTCTCCCCACCCCTGCCTGCCTGGGGCCAGAGAGGGCCTTGGCGGGGCTTCCTCGCACTCCCGCTGGCCTTGCAGGTCCACCGCCGGGCCCCTGATGTCAGGGGGTGTGGCATATGCTAATGAGTTATGCTAATGAGTTCCCCTAGCTCTTTTTCTACGAAATGACCCCTGGTTATGATTCCTTACTGGAGTGCTTTTTGGACCATATTTTCGTTATTAATAGAAATAGGGCAATTTCGTAAACTTTGCTGAAGATTCAAATATGAGATGCCATATCACAAATAGGGCTTATACTGGACCCAGCACTATTGCTGGAGAAGTAGGTTAATGTAGCTGCATCTCTCCCCTTTCTTCTATCTTCATTTAGTCCAGAAGATGGCTCAATCCTTGATTCAACTGATTTGCCACGTGGACCCATACCACCATGACCATGATCCTACACTAGTGTAATGCACTCTTTATGGATCTGTCCTTGAAGTCAAGCTGGACACTCCAGTTGGTACAGAATGCCCTTGCTCAATTGCTATCAAAAGTATGCATATCATATCCATTTTGCAGTTACTCATTTGGTTACCTATCAGTTACTATGTTCAGTTCAGGATACTAGTTATATGCAAAGACTTTCACTACATTGAACAGACATATCTGTAGGACTGCATTTCCTGCTATGCTCCTGTGAGCAAAGCTTTTTGAAGTTACACCCCTACAAAAAGAAGAAGAGGAGGAAGAAGAGGAGAAGGAAGAAGGAGGAGGAGGAGGAGGAATTGGATTTATACCCCACCCTTCACTTGGAGTCTCAGAGTGGCTTACAAACTCCTTTCCCTTCCCCTCCCCACAACAGATGCTCTGTGAGGTAGGTGGGGCTGAGGGAGCTCTGGCAGAAACTGCTTTTTTCAAGAACACCTCTGACAGAACTATGGCTTGCCCCAGGTCATCCAGCAGCTGCAAGTGGAGGGGTGGGGCATCAAACCTGGTCCTCCCAAGTTAGAGTCCGCGCACTTAACCACTACACCAAACTGGGTGAGATCAAATGCTGTTCAAGCACATTCATTCTTTGTTGTGGTTCCCACCTTGTGAAATAGCTTGTCTGGCGAAGTCAGGAAGGCTCCCACACTTCTATCATTCCACAGATAGTGTAAAACAGAATAGTTAAGAAGGGCATTTTTGTAACGGGAGTAGGGCTGTAACATAATGGAATGGTCCAGGAAGGCACTTTTAGAAAGGGCACAGGATTGTAATCTGTTCCATTGTCTATCGTATGCATTTTCTTGCTCTTATTGTACGGTCTTCCACTTTTGTAATTCCACTTTCTGCATTGTTTATCAGGCCCTCGGAGGGCTTCCATCAGGCCCGCAGTGGAACTGGCCATCTCCTGCTTCCAGGTCTGCTGCTGCATCATAGCTTGATTTGCCAAACTCTTTTAATCACTCAGCCATTTCATGTTTTAACCTCAGCCCTAGACTCAGAACTCTGAGCATGAGATTTCTGTGGTGAATGTCAATAAATCAAAAGTAGGTTTGCAGCTTACAGAGCTAATGTTTTAAGCATGTTTTTATTTTTAGTAAAAAAAAAATCTTTGTGTTTGTGTCCTTTATAAAGTTTATATCTTCGCTACCTGGCATAGGGTTGCCAAGTGAGAATTGAGCCACAGAGGGGGACTCCTGGCTTGCGGCTGGAGCGTGCGCCGCATCCACGTCACCCGGAAGTGACGCGGGCACGCCGGGCACACTGGGGGCGGGGCCACGACCATCCGAGGGAAAAACATAGAGTTTTCCCTTGGATGACCGTGGCCCCGCCCCCAGCGTGCCCGGCGTGGTCACGTCACTTCCGGGTGACGTGCACGTCGAGGTGGAGTTCCCCCCAGGGCCCGATCCGCCGCTGGCGGGGAACGGGCCTCTGGGGTGGGGGTTTTCCCGCCCCCCGGGGGGACTTGGCAAGCCTAACCTGGCATTACATTTTATGACCCACATGGCCTGGCCCAACAAGGTCGCATTTATGTCAGATCTGGCCCTCATAACAAATGAGTTTGATACTTCTGGTTTTATGTCTGAAACTTTTTAGTATTGTCTTCTAAACTCTGTAATCCTAGTCCTCTTGTATTGTTTGCTATATGTATCATGCTTCCTGATTACATTGTTTTATATTGTGTGATCTGTCTTCAGTCTCAGACAGAAAGGTGTGCTATAATTAAGTAAATAAAGAAATAAATAATCTTACAGTTGCTATGATTGTAATATACTATAAATTGCAACCACAGTCCCATTGTAAGGGAGGGAGCGTGTTAGACTGTGATAATGTTGTTTTATATGTTTTGTTGTATAATATGTGAGGAAGTGCTGGTTCTGTGTATGCATTTTGCCAGTGCTTTTCGGGTTGTGTTTTCTATTTTCTATTAACTTATATTTATTTTTGTCATGATCTGGGCTGTGCAAGCACGGCCTACTAGGCCCAAGGAGCCTGGCTAGCAGTAGGTGAGGCTGGGCCTACAACTCCCAGAAGCCCCTGAGAGGTTTTGGAGCCAAAATTGACCAATAGGGAAGAAGAGGGCTGGGGAACAAAAGGGCTGGTGCCAGAGCAGAAGTTGTTCTTCTTCCCAGGGAACAGAGCCAGAAGAAAGGCTGCTGTGGGAAGAAACCCTCATCCTGAGGGAAGGGTGAGTAGTCTAAGGCCACTTGAGATAGTGCGCTGGGGACAGTATATATTTAGATGTGTTAGGGCATTTGATTTCTTTTCTTTTCACCAACTTACTGTTATTATTCTGCACCTTGTTTGTCTGACCTCCTATAAAATAAACTCTTTTTATTGTTCACTCTGCCTGTTCCTCACGCCTATTATTTGGCCAAAAGGGAAGTCTGAAGGTCTTTGGAGGGTGCTCTCGGCCTTCTCAAGGGATTCTAATTCCAGAGTGGTGGCAGCATCAGGTGACACCCCACCTGAGCCATGACAATTATATTTATAACTTGGATTTCTTCCACAGAACTCAGGCAGTGCACATAGGGTTCCTTAACAGTCTTCTATCCATACACTGACCAAACTCAGACCGGCAAGGTTACCATATCATGTGAATTCAGAACATGCCCTGGTACTCAATGTTATTTTTCACTCATATGTTCAGTTTCAAGCTATATGGGAATTGGCAAAGTGGTTTTAGTAACTTTCGTTCTTTTAAAATTAGTTTTGTGAGTTTCCAACATTATTGTGTGTTGTTAGTTGCATGCAGGGCCTTTTTTATGGAAAAAGAGGTGCCAGAACTCTCAAAAGGGAAATGAAGTTTTCAATCTGTATACTGAAAACTCATGAAATTTTAAACATTTTAAAAATAATTTTGTCAAAGAGGTTCTGGAACTCTATTTTGGCGTGTTCCCCCAGAAAAAAATCCATTACATAGAATCATTTAAGTGTGCTTTTCCAGGGGCTAGAGTTGGCAGTGTTAGGAATTACTGTTGTATAACAGTGGAAGCAATAGCAGCCAGATGAGAAGTAGACTACTACTAGTAGTAGCTGTTTATTACGGTCTTTAGACCAGCATACAGTTTAATCAAAGCAAAGACTTGAGAAGACTTTGGATATCATTGTTTTCCCAGTGTCTCTTTGCTGCTCTCTGAAAGGAAAATGACTTGAGAAAAGAGAGCCACAGATACCAGTCAGCAACAACCAGTGCTTGATTTGCATATTGTTATTGTTTTGAACTGTAAGCCGCTTTGAGAGCCAATCTGGCTGGAAAAAAATGAGGTCTAAATATAATAAATAAACCAGCAGTTGTTTAGCTACCCTGGACATCCTGGGGAAATTCCCAGAGCCAGGGTTGGAAGGGGGGAGAACCTTGTCTAATTGAAATGGAATGATACTCTAATGTGTACATTTTACATGGACTGCAGAGAGACCCCAATCTTCAGCAGAACACAGAATAAAGTTGTACCTACAAACTTCCTATTATGTTGTAATTTAGATTTTATTTTGACAGTGTTTTAAAATTTAGGCCTCCACTTACATTAGTGCTTGAATTAACAGGCTTTTGGTGTAATGCCTGAGTACACCAGCAAGTGCTGGGTGGGGGGGAGCAAGTACTCCCCAAGGCAAATGCAAGTGTGGTTTAATTTTTTTTTAAAAATAGCAATTTTCATTGCAAAGTATAGAAATTACAAATCTGAACTCTCCCACTGTTTCCCCAATACTGAACAAGCCTGACTAGGAGCCAAAACTCCTCCTTCCATCTCCCCCCCCCACCACCACAAAGAATGCTGCACCTCTGAACCTGTAATTGTAGAATTGCACTTTAATTAAAAGGAAAACTAAATCCCTATAAAGTTCAGAGTTTATTTTGGGATTAGATACTCTCTATCAAGTTGTGACACATACTACACGTTGCTACGGGGAGGGGGGAGAGGGGTATATAAAACAAAGGGTTTGAGAATTCTCTCTTCCTTTGAAAGAAAAAACCTCCCCAGCTTCCAAACTCTTCCTGAGGCCTCTGCAATTGACATGTAGCAATAGATTGCTATTCTGAATTCTGTAGGTCTGAGCCAATGTCATAAATACAATATGTGTTTCCTCTTGCAAGCTAAAGAATGAAATCCAATCCATTCCAAGTGACTTCACAGGGATATGGGAAGAAGTGTCATTTCAAACAAAAAGTCAAGCCTGCTGCATATTACATTTGTTCTGGAACCTGAGCTCATTGGAGTTTGTCTTTTACCCACTTATAGCTTTTACATATAGAACATTGGTGCAGGGCCAAATGCTTCAGCCAGTTGTCTGGTATCTATCCAGAATAGCTTCACTGAAAGCTAATCGATTAACAGTGGTATAACTGACAACACAGTCTGGCTCATAACTTGGGATCATTTCAACTGCCAGCATGCAATTTTAAGGAAAAAAGCACGCTGTGAGTGCAAAAATAAATAAGCTGGGTAGAATTTCTGCACAAATAATTACCTTGCCTCGTTATAGCATGTGCACAGCTTGAAGGGGATGCAATAATTTTTTTAATGTGTCCGTTAAGAGGGAAAAGTTGCTGCAGTTGCATTTCAGTTGGTGATGAAGTCATTCCCATGCGTGGTCTACCTGTTGTAGAGGGTGGTTTAGGAAACTAACACTTTCTAGGTTAAAAAAATCTCTACCATTCAAAGAGTTGATCCTGTGCTTGCTCAGTTTAGGGTCATTATTTTTCCCATGTAATGTGTGGTGCGTTTTACATCCTCATTCATTCCTGCAATGACAATAACATTATGAGATTTGCCATTACTTACAGCAAAGTCTTTGATTAAAAGGCTAAACCAATTACATGTACATAGCAGTTGTTTATTTTATTTATGTTATTTATAGTTTGCCTTTGTCACTGAGACTCAAGGTTGATTACAGTGTAAATCAGTGCAATCAATATGATGGTAATTAATAAGCAATGTAATAGGACTAGGAATTGCAGAGATTTAAAACTGAGCTGTCATCTGAACAAAGCATAAATATTAAACACTACATGTTTAACAGTATTTTATCATGTCATAATAACAGCATCTCATTAGTATGATTTGAAGAATCCAGGGCAGATTCTGTTAAAATATTTCACACAGACATTGTCTTTCATTGTTTAATATAAGTGGGTTTCTTTGAAGTAATCATTTACGTCTTTAAGGCCAGCCCAGATTTGCAACAGGACATTTGCACAGAGTATACTACATTATCCAGTGTGGAATTGTGGATTAAAGGATTAAAATGATGTTTATTATGACCAGTGTAATTTAGCAGGGTTCCTCCTGAAATGTGGTTCCATTGACTATTATTGAGTCTGACTCGACTGTGTGACTGAACAACAACAATGACTGTTATCTGGACTTCCGGTTGATGGCGGTGCGCTAGCAGACTCACCTCCCAGACTTCCCTAGGGTGAAGCTGCACTCCAGCCGAAGGAGGGGGTGCGCAGGTTCATCATGCCCCCAGAGACCCGGTGGAAGGGGCTCTGGCCATGGGACTTTTGAGAGGTTGTCTCTTCGCCGGCAAAATAGCCGGGGAATTGAGGTGCCTCTCCGTCCCGAAGGTTCTCCGTGCTGTGAGACTGCTTGGACTTAAGCAACGCCGACCGGGGCAAGCGTAGGAGGTCGAGCGGTGAAATGAACATTAAAAGAGGTCTGGGGACCAACTATAAATGTGAGTCCAATCTAAACAGTGGCTAAAAAGAAAAGAAAGCCCCCTACCACATCCTACAAAGCAGAAAGTGAGGTGGGCGGGGGAGGGACGCCTCCCAACCGCATGAACTTTTGAGTGAACCAAGGGGAGGGAGCAGAAGAGAAAGCGTTTAAAACTGTCAAGAAATACTTACCGAGGCGAGTTTGAGCATTGAAGTGAATATTCAGAGACTTTTAAAATTTTTGCTAAAGTAAACAAACGATAAAGATGGCAGGGAAGAGGACGGAGAAGGAGAAGCCTGTGAAACTGAAAGGAATTGAGAGTCCTAAACCGGAAGGAACCAACGAGTTGGCAAAGACTTTGGCAGAATCCATGCACCCTCTCTACTGGGCCAGATGAATAACTTCAAGGAGCAGATGACAAAAATGACTCAATGTATCACCACACAGCAAACACAGATAAGCGAGACTCTTAAAATGATGAATGAAACTGCTGAGAAGGTGAGACAAATGTCTACGGAAGATCAGCTGTTACAATTACAAATGGAAAAGGCTAATATGATTCTCCGCTTCCAGGGCTTGTTGGAGACTAAAGGTGAGAATCTGAAGGAATGTTTGAGTGAATTACTGGTCTCAGTGACAGATATGAAGGCGGATTATATCTCAAACGAAATGGATGTGGCCTATAGGTCATATTCAGGATATATAAAGAAAAATAATCTGCCTGGGGAAATTGTGGTAAGAGTCTCGAAGAGGCATGTGAGGGATGCAATCCTGAAAGCAGTATCCGGAGCACCTCTGAAGGCTGGGGTGGATGTTATCAGAACATTGAAAGACATTCCATTTGAAATAAGACAAAGAAGAAAGAAATATAAAGACTTAATTCTTTTCCTACAGACAAACACAATTGGATATAAATAGTTAACTCCAGAAGGTGTAATCTTCAAAATTAAGGATAAAAAAGAAAAGATTGACTCTGTTCAAAAAGCCAGGGAATTCTTAAGAGTCCAGATGGGAGAGCCAGAGGAGGAAGAAAAAGAAGGGATGGACAGTACGTCCAGTGGTGAGCTGGACTCAGGATCTTCCGGGGAGGATTCTCTTTCAGAGAAAGGAGAAGCAGCTCCTAAAAGTCCTTATAAGCTACGGAAGAGACAGGGCAAGGAGAAGTAAAGGCTGAAGGACTCTGAATTGTGCCTTTAAAGAGGGTGGAAATGAGATGACTTGGCGGATTTCTTTATGACAGTGGATTTTTAAGATAGAGACAAGTTAATGCTATAATTGACTCATGGTATAGTAAGAATAACAGAAGTAGGACTAAAAGTGTGTATTAGCTTGTTAGAGGATCTCTTCTCTTGGGCTTTTAGTTAGTAGTGGGTTTCTTTCTCCCCCCCCCCATATGTAGTTTTTCCCTCCCTATTCTGTTGTAGTTTGTAGTGTTAATAAAAATAAATAAAAAATCCCCTCCGGGGGCTCAAAAAACACACACCAATGACTGTTATCTACATACAATAAACAGTATTTCACAGAAAACATATGCATGGAGGTTTGGGGTTTTTTGGTAGGGATGGAGGCGAACTGGTTCATGAGCCAAATTTCGGCCTGAACTTGGGCTGGTTCAGAGCCCCTGAACTGATGTTCAGGGAAGGTGAAGTTCAGCTGTTCAGGCCATTTAAACCTAACAGCTGAGCAGTGCAGGTCTGCAGCTGATCTGTTAGGTTTAAACAGCTGCAAGCCATTTCACTGGTTGGTTTCACTTCCCCCACTTCAAAGCGGGGGGAAGTGAAATGGATTGGTGAAATGGCTGCCAGGCATTTCAGCCTCACAGTTGATGGGCATGCCCGCCCCCCTGTTAGGCTGAAATGGCTGTGAGTCATTTCACCACACCTGGGAGAAAGGGGTAACCAAACTCGCCAGTTTGGTTTGGGGTCTTTTGGTTTGGTTTGTGGTTCAGTTTGTGGGTTGCCCTGAACTGGATTTTTTGGGTTTGTGCCCATCCCTATTTTTTGTATGAACTTGAGAGAACATGTAATCACAGAAATGGATTTGTATGCAGGGGTAGTAAACATTTATATAATTTTTAACACATATTTATATGAGAGAGAAGTATGTGGAATAATGAAGATGAGTGTAGAATGTACAATGGGACACATTTTCTAAGTTTTTGGAACACCAATGTCTTAAGATCCCATCTGCTTTTAGAAGGAATGCATCTGTATGCATCAATGTACTAAAGAGAGAGTCAGAACAAAGTTCTGTTAAGTCAACATAACAAATGTTAAGTCAATCAGGAAGCAGAGAGGATTTCTTTCTTTTCTTTCTTTCTTTTTTTTAGCTTTGGGAAGCACTTTTACTTCTGATGGAAATGGGTAATTAATAGTAGGGCATCTTGTGGCATCTTTCCAGGCCTGTCAGCTACTGATGTTGGGAAGGAAATGGTTTGCCCCTTCTGCCTTGTTTTCAGAGTGTTGATTTTCCTGGTGTAGAGAAAAGGTCTGTCATTATCAGGAAGAGAGAGTCAAACCACAGCAGCTGGCTTCTGCTGCACTCCTATTGCCTTGTCAAACACAGGAGGAAGCCATAACCACATTATCCACACCACTAGTGGGTTTTCTCTGAAAGCAAGACTTCCTTTAAATTAGAGCACATGCAGTTATATATACATGTGCACAAAATGCAAAAGTGTAGTCTTCTTCATAAAGGTAGATTAAAAAAAATTCCAACCTCTTTCAAAAATCTCCTTCAGATTTTCTACCAGACTTGCTGTTTTATAGCTCAGTTCAACAATAATAGTCTTGCTCTTGGAATATTTACTAAATGTCTCAAAGGCAATAGGCAAAAGAAAAATACTTCCTTACTGAAGCTGTAATTTGGGTTCAGTTCAGACTACAGGATTCCTCTTGATTCACCAGAGCAGAAGATCACTTCAAAATTAGTTTTCTTTGCTACTCAAAATTTGATGCAAACTTTAGTGCACAGATTTTCCTTCCTCTTGAATCTCAGAAACTAGGTGTGAGTATCTGGTATGTTTGAGGGTAGAATAAAAAATATATAGAAAGTAAATATTGCTCAGGGTTTAATATGATCATATGTGATACAATCATCAAGTTTTATGTTTTCTCAAGCAAATAAACTATCCAGTGCAAATTTTAGTAACTGTTTTACATTTTAAGCGCAAGATGATTGATTTTTTTTTCTAACTGCAGAAATCAACTGTGGCTTCAAGAAAACATCTTTAAGTAGGTGGTTTGTAAACAGAGGCCAGGGTTGGATCCAGTGAGCTTTATATAAAATCTGGTCTGAAGTCAGTTTTCTAACTCGCTGCTGTAGCCCCTCATGCTTGTACTATTAACCTGGAGACTTTCTGCCTTTGCATGGGATAGAGCAGGTAGAGAAAGAAGTACTTTTCTCCATTTCTCACAATACAAGAACTTGTGGACACTCAATGAAATTGCTGAGCAGTCGGGTTAGAAGAGATAAAAGGAAGTACTTCTTCACCCAAAGAGTGATTTACACATGGAATTCGCTGCCACAGGAGGTGGTAGCAGCTACAAGCATGGACGGCTTCAAGAGGGAATTGGATAAACATATGGAGCAGAGGTCCATCAGTGGCTATTTGCCACAAGGTATAGATAGGAAGTCTCAGGCTGGGGCAAGTGATGCTCTGTATTCTTGGTGCTTGGGGGGGGGGGCAACAGGGGGAGGGCTTCTAGTGTCCTGGCACAACTGGTAGCCCTCTTGATGGCACCTGGTATTTTTGGCTACTATGTGACAGAGGGTTGGACTGGATGGGCCATTGCCCTAATCCAACATTGGCTTCTCTTATGTTCTTATGTTCCTATGCAATTCCATCTCTACTATAATTATACTATCTCTCTCCCTCCCTCCCTCTCTCTGCATTAACCTACTGAAGGCTCTGAGAACAACAGTTCTCAATTTTGTAAGTAGGATTGCCAGTCCCCAGTTGGGGGTGGAGGAACCCCAGTTTGGAGCCCCTCCCCCTCCTTCAGGGCTATCAGTAACTGGGGGAAATTACCCTCCCCCAACAGGCAAGAAACTGAAAATAAATGCGACATGCCTATGTCACCTGGAAGTGACGTTGGCACGTCAGGGGGTGACACTCTGGTTCTACCGTAGAGGTCTTGCCCACAAACCAGAGCATCATCCCCAACATCCCCAAGATGCTTACATAACTTCTGGATGATGTAGGCATGTGCCCCCCAAGTTGCCTACATCATTGTGTTTATTTTGGCTTCTTCCCTTGCTGCGACCAGTAGGTGGACCCCAATCTGCTGCCCGCTCATCTGATGGACTTGGCAACCCTATTTGTAGGTCACTTATAAATGGAAACTTGTACTCTCCTGACCTTTCTCTGTAAAGCAAAACACTCTGTATGCCTTCTGGGAAGAGGGTATTCCTTCAGTTTGCAAAGATAATTTGTTTTAATTAGTATCTGTCATTAAGATGATACTTTTTGTTCTCTGAATTTCTTCAATTTCAAATACACATCTCTCATAAGAGATTTTACTCTGTAAGATTATATCGGTGAATTAAAACTGCTATCTCTTGGCACTTACCAACAATAAGCCCCATTATATTCTAGGTTTATGTTTCACTTAAAGTGCCCTGATCTTTAGACTTTGTTAAGGACAAGGTTTAATAGTCTCTGGTACTTAATTATCATCCTAATCCCTTGTATAATAGCCTTTTTGAGTGTGTAAATTGCTTGTTATAACAAAGTGTGCACTGTATGTACTGAAATATTCCTATCAAAAGGCCTATTTATGACAGCAGGTTGCTTGATTATAATCATATTGTCTCAAATGCCTTGAAAGGGAGGCAATCCTCCTTTAACTTTTGAAAGAGGCTCACAATGGACTAAGGTATGGTATTTCCTGAGCTGTAAAGCACATTTAATGCAACTCCACTATACATAAACAACCCTATTATACAAAATACCCTCCTTGAGTATGGTATGCGATCATGGGTGCTGAAGCAGATATACTCTTGCTAAACAACATTTCTCAACAGACATGGTTGTGTGTAAATATTAGGTAGTCCTGGATACCATTGTATGTGATGTTTCTGAACCTAATCTACTTTTATTAACTTCCTGAGTTTTTTCAAGAGTGGGGATGTTAGAAAATACAATAAAAATGTAAATACATTCAATGTCACAATTCCATGTGCATCTTTAAATATAAAATGTGTGATTCTGAACCCATGAGAACACTCAGAAAGTTAACTAGAATAGTTACTGCTGTTTGCAAGCAAGCAAATCTATGACTGGTCTTAAAAAAGAAACAGAGGTCTTGAAAAATATCATACTTTATATGGTTGATCTGAATAAAATAAATAAAACATATTAACCAAACAACCCAGTTTATGAAGAATATTATGAACTCTAATATTGTTTAGTTGAAAATTTGATCTGTTTGGTTCTTTTCACGTCTGGCCTATTTCACCAATTTCTAAAATGCACATGGTTGTGTAAAGGATATCACAACTGTTAACCCATATTTGTTAGTTAAAACTTAATTAAACATTTTGCATTGGAGATAAAACAAGTGTTAATTGCAATATATGTGGAACTGCTCTAGGAACACAGAAAGAGGGAATAATTCAAGGACATGGGAAAGATACAGAGAGAAGAGCTGTAAGAAGTCACTCAGCTGAGAAATGTGTACACATACACAAACACACAGGGCTGAAGAGTTCTGACTGTAATCTTAACCAGTTAACACATGAAGCTTCCTTATACTGAATCAAACCCTTGGTCCATCAAAGTCAGTATTGTCTACTCAGACTGGCAGCAGCTCTCCAGGTCCTCAGGCTGAGGTCTTTCATGTCACCTACTGCCAGATATTTTAACTGGAGATGCCAGGGATTGAACCTGGGACCTTCTGCACGCCAAGCAGCTGCACCGCCACTGAGCCACACCCCTTCCTCTAGTAGATTTGTTTTCCCATATAACCCTTGCCTGATTTTCAGCTAGTCACAAATACAGCATGAAACAAAAATGGTGACTCTTTGTGCCCATACCCCAAAGCAATTCTTAGATGACTGACCCTGAGAGCTGTGTCAGGACTTTCCTATACAGAAAACACTGGGGCTTGGTTTCCCAGTGCATTCTAAAAATATGACTAAACACAGATGAGAGCATCACAAGTTATAGGATATACATGTGGGTTCCATGCATTTTTATGCTCAGTAGCACTTTTTCATGTAAGAAATACTGTACAAGTGGGGGACCCACAAGGTGTTTTGGGGAAATTTTATTTTCCCCTTCCCCACTATTTCCTCTTACTTTTTCTTGAAAGCTCCTATAGTCTCTCCCCTTTTCCTGATTCCTTCACTGCTTAATGTGCACCAACTAAACTACCTTCATGTGCTCCTTGACTTCAGCTTTGTCTCCTCTTCCCTTGCAGCCTCTCCCTGGGAAAACACTGTGCAATTTTACCTGCTCTGCTGGACCAGGACCAGTTTTGTGGTGCCAAGTACCAGGCCAGACACAGCTGCATGGTGGGGAACTCACAATGACTTGAAAGGGGCATCTCACTTTCCCCTGTATCCCCTTCCCACACTATTTCCTCTTTCCCTCCTCTTGGCAACTCCCATATTCTCATTCCATGCTTTCTACTTTCCTTCCCACTCACCCACCAACATACATTTTGCTCATCTTTTACTAACAGGAACCAAGGCTGAAAGGCTGAGAATACTGTATAGTTGCCTAGCAATGGTGCCTGAGGGAATTTGTTTCATAAAACCAGCAGCACTGCTTCTATTATTTTGGTATTTTAAGCCACCACAATGTTTTTAAAAATATTTTTTCTGTAAACCTGGAGCTTTTTAAAAGGTTTCTAGAAAGCTCTGTCTTGTCTGCTCATGGCTCCACTCTCCAGATTTAAATATTGATAGAAGAGGCCACATGAGAATTAGATATACTGATGATGAAATAGTGACTAAAGACAGAGATGTTCTCAGGAACTGGTGGAATTACACATTTAACCATTCTGATTTTTTTTTTTTAAATAATAAGAACAGCATATTTCCTCATTTTAACCTGGCATATTTGCAAAAAATAATAAACTTGCTCACGTGACAATATAATAGTAGCTGCCTGTAGAAATGGGTACAAACTGCATTTTTGCGGTTTGGTTCATGGCAGAACCACAAAGTGAACCACGAATCAATATGCTGGTTTGTGAACTGAACTGGTTCGTATCAGTTTGTGACCTCTGCTTTCTGCTCCCTGCTGCTTTTTGCAAGAAGCAGAAAGCAAGAGTTTAAAATACTTGGAGTTGTTTAAACCCCTGTTTTCGGCTCCTCACAGATCACTATGAACTGCCACAAATTCATTAAAAGTTCATGGTGGCTCTTCAGTTTGCAAACCACTAACCACCCAAAATTCATGACAAATTTTAGGTCATGAGCCAGTTTGTGCCCAGCCCAAGCTGCCTGGTTTTTTTTTTTAATACGTCTGTTGTTGCCTTCTATGTGTAATCCTGAATTACACATGCAGGGTTGTTGCCAGACAGATTTTTTGCTCAAACTTACTGTTCCCTCTTTACCTAGCTTTTGTCCATGCATGATCCCCAGCATGGCTGTTTTGGTGGTCAAAGGAGACCCCATTTTACCAGCAGAAAGCTGATTGGATCCAACTTAAGGCATTTCAGATTTTTTATTCAGGAAGTTAAAGGTAATTCTATGGTGAATTAGCAATGAGTCAATCAATTTGTACTCTTGTGACTATACATCTGGGCTCTAACCTTATGGAACCAAGTGGCAACCAAATGTGATTGCTGGCTAGTGTAATGATATTGCTATCCATTGTTTACAAGGATTCTGCATTAACACATTATAGCCTTGCAGTATGATCATGTTGTTGAGGATCTTGAGCTACTGTCTGAAATGCTCCCTCTAAGCTGTAGAGTCTTTTGAGCAAAAATTCTACTTTGTGAGCTATTGGCAGCAAAGTTGTGATTGAGCGATTTGGCTACTGCATAAATTAGTTTGCTCTGGAGCCATTCTTCCTGAGCTAAGACAAAAATCTGTGAGCCGGAGGCTAAAAAACTGTGAGCTAGCTCACACTAACTCAGCTTAGAGGGAACACTGACTATCTGCACTTGGGCCACAAAATTATTGTCACAAGGTCTTCTTTCACCACAGAATGTTCACTTTACAAAGCACAAATGACCTGACATCGTCTCCTTGTATTTCCTGCAATTTTGAAGTGACAGCAGAAAAAGGTACAGGCACATCTTATGTATGGTGGTACAAGGAGAAGGATTTGCACTGTGATTCTTTGAAGCCCTGCCATCTACCTTTAATTTTGCTAGGGCTGCCAATCTCATTAGATTTCATGCTCCAAGTGTTTGCACTTACACAGAAGCTGTCCAAACATAGTTAAATCTTTGTCACCAACATTCACTGATAGCATGGACATAAAACACATTGGTGCTGAATTTGTGTAAGGTAGATACATACTTGGCAGCTACTGAAAAAACAAACTCACTATTTACGTTATTATAATCATACGTAGCATTTGTATAGTCCTTTTGATAGCTTCAAATAAATGATCATGGAAGCCTTATAACAACCTTTTAAGGTAGCATTTGCAGTAATATTGCAGATACAGAGATGATGCTGAGAGAAAGTTGCTTTCTTAAGTCCTCTTTGGTCCCATCAAATGTCACCCCCTGGTATACTATGGAGCTCAAGGGGATGAAATGGGAACTCAGACAACTCTAGGGAGTTTGGCAGCGTGCTCTTTTTTACAGAACCTCCCATTTGATTTTGTCTATTCCAGTGGTCCTCACTCTGGCTCATAGAGAGCCACATTCCACATTCACAACCATCATCAACCAGCCCCATAGCTAGGGATTTCTGGGGGAGGGGGCCTTGGGAGGGCCCACCAGCTAATTACATCAAAGCCTCCAGGGCAAGGGGTCTGCTTGGCATGCACCCACACAGACCCCACTAGAGCGTTCCTCTGAGGTGAGCCAGAACCCCAATGTTAATAGACACAAAAAGGTCTAGGAAAGCTGCCGTGTTTTTTTTAAAAAAAGGAGAGCGGGGATCAAGTTTCCTTCCTCACTCCTTCCCTGAGCCGACGATCTTTTCTGAAGCCTGGCACAGAAAATCCAACAGAAGGAGCTAACTGCGGCAATTAGGGCTGCCAAGTCCCCCCGGCGGGCAGGTAAACCCCCGCTTTGGAGGCCCGATTTCCGCCGCCGCGGAATCAGGCCCCGGGGAAAACCCCACCCCGGCGTACATGTCAGTCGGAGGTGACGTGATGATGCCGGGTACGGGGGGGGCGGGGCCACAGCCATCTGAGGGGAAACCTCTATGTCCGGGAGCCCCCCGCCGTGGAGCAAAACGGACTTGGGAACCCTAGTGGCAATCCGACCAATGTGTGTGTGACTCAGTCAACCACCGGTTGCTGCTGGGTCCTAAAGATACTCATCTCAGATGAGCTCAAACAGGGAGATGCTGGCTCAGATCGATCAGGGGGTGAGGGGGCCAGAGGGAGGGAGGGGGAGCTGAATATCGGAGGGGCCTCCACAAAAACAGCGGGGGTGGGGTGGGCCCCATGGGCCCCACATTAGCTACGGGCCTGTCATCAACTAAAAGAGCCATGTGCCCTCTGTGCCACCCCACCACGCACACATATACAATAATAAAACAGTATTGACAATCTTCACTTCTCATAAATTGCTTGCTTGAGCTAGGATGTTCTATAGCTGCCTGGGTGGCTGCAATTATATTGGCTGCTCTCAAACCTGGGGTTCATGCAGCATGAACTCCCCTCCAGAAATGCATCCCCTCTGAATTCCTACGTGTTGCAGGAAGATGCAGTATACAATTGTTGTGTCCACTGACCGCCACCGGAGGTCAGCGCATATACCCGAGCTTCAGTCTGGGAAGACAATGGGGACTAGGATCCTAGTCCCTCCACTGGGGAACCAATGGGAGCCATGGCGGGAGATTCAAACCCACCAATGGTGACCAAGGGGAGGTCCCCAGGTGTGTATATAGTTGGCCTGCCGGCCGTTTGTCTTTGTCTTGTTGTGTGCCTAATAAAGCGTGCTATGCACCACGTCGTTGTCTGTCGTCGATCCATGCGGCTCCCACTACACAATAGTGGCGACGAAGGTGGGATCTAGCCGCATCTGAGCCGGGCCGTCGCGAGGAACCAGGAGGACGCGAAGCAGCCGATCCGATGAGCGAACCATCGAACAACTCGACCGCTCCTCCCGCACCCCCTCCGACGCGCACAATGGCTACCGCTCCCGGGCTAGGGCTGCTACCGCCCTTCGACACAGCCCGCCCGCAAGACTGGGCCTCCTGGGTCCAGGGCGCCGAGTCCGCGCTAGAATTCTTCGACATCACCGACGAAGGCAAGAAGCGGGGTTTCCTCCTGGCCTCCTGCGGCACCGCGGTGGTGTCCCTGGCCAGAAGGCTACTCTCCCCCACCAACCTTGGCGACTGCACCTTCGAGCAGATCGTCAAAACGGTGCAAGGCCACTTCGCACCAAAACCCACCGAGCTGACTTGTAGGGTAACATTCTACACCCGCAATCAGCTGGCCAGAGAGACCGCCGGGGAGTTCCTCGCGGAGTTGCGCCAGCTCGCATCCGACTGCAACTTCGGAGAACACCTAGAAGACGCCCTCC
>NW_015165270.1:35901-36046 GCF_001447785.1 Gekko japonicus | reverse complement strand
GTGCATCCCAGCCCACCAGGGGCGCCACCCTCCTCCTGGGAATCCACCCGCACCCCATGGTCTCGGCTACACATCGATTTTGCCGGGCCATTTCATGGACTGTTGTTTCTGGTCACGGTGGATTCCTACACCAAGTGGTTGTAGA
>NW_015165270.1:0-35535 GCF_001447785.1 Gekko japonicus | reverse complement strand
ATCGGGCCCCGGCCCAACGAAACCCCACGGAGCAGAAGGAAGCACCTCGCGGGTTCTTCCCCGAGGAACCGGTGTTTGCTGAGAACTTCGGAAGGGGACCAAGGTGGCTCGCGGGCCGCATCATCCGGGCGACGGGCACCGTCATGTACGAGGTGTCCACGGAATGCGGTCAGGTCCTCCGGCGGCACATCAACCAGCTTAGGCGGCGGTTGCTCCCCGATCGCGAGACTGCGGATGTACCAGGGCAGCAGGCAGCGGCAGACGAGGACCCCTTTGAGGGCCCAGACATAACCATGCCAGCGCCAGAGGACCCACTGCGGGCCAGCCAGCCCCCGACAGCAGAGGCAGGGCCCCCAGAACCCGAGCTGGAGACCACCAAGGCCCCAGCTCCACCGCCGGCTTCCGCACCGGAGGGCGGAACCCAGGTGGCCCCAGCACAGGGCCCCAGACGATCGGCAAGGGTGCGACAGCCCCCAGCGTACCTGAAAGACTATGCCACCTAGGAGTGGTTCCGGACTATGGGGGGAGGGGTGTTGTGTCCACTGACCGCCACCGGAGGTCAGCGCATATACCCGAGTTTCAGTCTGGGAAGACAATGGGAACCAATGGGAGCCATGGCGGGAGATTCAAACCCACCAATGGTGACCAAGGGGTGGTCCCCAGGTGTGTATATAGTTGGCCTGCCGGCCGTTTGTCTTTGTCTTGTTGTGTGCCTAATAAAGCGTGCTATGCACCACGTCGTTGTCTGTCGTCGATCCATGCGGCTCCCACTACACAATAACAATGATCATATCTCTCTCCATGTCCAACAGCGTTTTGAAGGCTCTCCAGGGCTGATTCAGACACTAGCATATAGGATGGACTGTGATAGCAATTGTCATTCTTTTTTCCCCAGCATGGAGATCATGAGCCACATTTGAATGGCATAGGTCTGGTCCCCAGTAATCACTGGCCTCACTTCAACATTGTATTGGAGGTTCTGTTCCAAAGAATTCAGGAGTTTTCCATTGGGATGTGGATTTCCAAATGTATGTGAATATAACCCATTCCCATTCCCATTGATGGGGAAAATACTCACATAGCCCAGTCTGTATGTAATTCATTTCAAGTGCCAAAGCAGTTGATTAAAATGGCTTTCCCTCACAAGAAGAAAAAAAAGCCCAGAAAGAGCTGCCTTTTTCTTTCTTCACTGAAAAGGAGATGTCATATTTCCTAAATGTCTACTATGCAAAAGGAAGTAGGAGGAGAGAAAGTGATATGAAGCCACATCATGGCCTAAAGAAGCTAATTCAGATTTTTTTAAAAAATTCTACATTAATATAGATATATCCTGGCTCTTAGGTGGATTCAGCAGCAGCATAGCCTCTTGCTTTTTTGCCTCACTGTTGTTTGTATTCCCTTCCATAACTTGCTTTGAGACCATGCAGTTCACTTAAAATTAAAATCGTCTACTTTAAGTATTCCAGTCCTCCTCTCCCTTCTGATTTAAAATGACCTTTCAGCCACTATTTATCTGATGCTTTGAGCATTCTGCCTTGCTTTCTTTCCCTTTTTAATACTATTTTCATTCTAGGTTGTGAGAGCTTTTGTAATTTTTAATTTGACATTTCTCCTGTGAACACATTTTCACCATGGCTGAGTCTAGCAAACTGTCTACTTTGTTTTCTTCATAGGTGTTTGTGCTGAATTAGTGCTTTCTATAAAGTTTAATGTAATATAATTGACAACATATGAGGTGCTAGTCCTTTAGCAGCCAGTTAATGACTGGCTGGAAGATTTAGAGGATGAGGTAGAGTTAAAGAAAATGTAACATTTTTAAGCTGCTCATTAAGTGATAGGTGAAGAAATGACAAGGAACAATTTTAAGGCCAGTGTATCCTAAACTGAATTTTTTGTTAGTACTTCAAGTCATTTTGAACAGTATATATAGCAAATAAAGTGTAACATCTATTGTGGAATATTTTTTTCCTATCCAGTTTTATGAGAAAATGTAAATCTGTTTTCACTTATAATTTCATAAGTTTTGAGGAAGCTTCTTCTCCGCATACTTCCAGGTTGCATTTGAAGAGAGATGCGTGTTGTCCCACTGCAGGAATGGGATATGTATGTCATAGTAGAACACCCATCTCCCCCCTCCTGCAATGAAATCTGAAAGCATGGGGAGGCAGAAGTACAAAAATACATTCCCTGTGATGATATGGCATGCATCAGGCATAACTTTTAATAGCTTCTTGATTTGTGTGTTATGGCCAACTGGGGCCAAGCGCACCAGACACATGTAACGGGAGGCTAGAATAGCAGGCATAGTGATAGTAAAGCTACAGGTCAAGATAACTACTGGTTTGGGGAGCCTGAGGGAAGAAGTATGGTCATGGTCAGGCAAAAGGGTTAAATCCAAGAAACAGTAACAAGTCCAGTAATAACAGTAATAACATGGATTGAGGAGTAGGAACAGCAGGGCTTGATTATTTCATAGTAAGCAACATAATAGTGCTGAGGAGCCAAGACAGACAGACCTTCCCAGATTACATACTAGACTAGGCTGACTTGTTGCTTTTATAATGGCACTGTGGATCATACCAGACTCACTTGTTCAGCTTGAGAGTGTGGTGGGTTTAGGAGTAAGACTCAGTCAGGGTCTCTCAGTGCCTTATATCCCAAGCATGTAGCATTTCTAAGAGCTAGTATTTTCACAGATGCGTGACACTAGTGTGTGTACACTGATGGGCATTAGATAGGAGTCTTTTAAATATTATATTTATCTTACAGAGCATAAGTAAAGGCTTTTCTGAAGCCTTTACATATAGTCTTCAATGTTTTAAATTGGCCCAGAGATTCAAACTAAGTAGTTAAGAGAAAATTACTCTGATAAAAATTGGTTGTTTATTAAATCTGCAAAAGTCAAGTTCTGTCTTCTGACTTCCATGTGATTGCAGGGCTATACCTATGGAAATATATATGCCTTTATTTGTGTCTCCTCATATTCTAAAATACACAAGTCTATAAACATTAGCAAGAGGGAAGGCGGCATGGTATAGCCTGATTTTGTTAGTAGGGATGGGCACGAACCAGTTTATGAACTAAAGTGGTGCATGTCGGCACCAACGATGTGGGGAAATGCAGTCGTGAGGTCCTGGAGGAGAAATTTAGGCTGCTGGGCAGGAAACCTAGGTCCAGGACCTCCAAGGTAGCCTTCTCAGAAGTGTTACCTGTTCCACGCGCAGGGCCGGAGAGACAGGCAGAGATCAGGAGTCTCAATGCGTGGATGAGACGATGGTGTAGGGGGGAAGGGTTCAGGTTTGTTAGGCACTGGGATACTTTTTGGAACAAGAGGGAGCTGTACAGGCGAGACGGTCTCCACTTGTCCCGAGAAGGAACCAGGCTGCTGGCACTTAAAATCAAAAAGGTGGCAGAGCAGCTTTTAAACTGAATATTGGGGGAAAGCCGACAGGAGATGAAAAGTCTCTGGTTCGGGTTGGCTCATCTGAGAGAGGTGAGGGGGTACCGGTTGCTTTTCTACAGGGAGGTGGATTGAAATTGTCCACAGAGGCCATGGCTGGTGACATGGACTGCTGGACAACGACTCGAGATAGCAAGAGGAAGGATGCAGGCTTAACTTGTAAGGGAAATTACAGCTGTTTCTATACAAATGCTAGAAGTGTCCGAGGTAAAATCGGGGAGTTGGAGTGCTTGGTGTCGGAGGGAAAAATAGACATTGTGGGTGGGATGGAAACTTGGTGGGATGAGGAAAATCAGTGGGACACAGTGATTCCCGGTTATATATTATATCGGAAGGATAGGGGGGGAAGGGTTGGAGGTGGGGTAGCTCTGTATGTCAGAGAGGGTATAAAGTCTAGAAAGATTGAGAGGCTAAGTGAATTGGATTCGCTTCTGGAAGTTCTATGGGTTGAAATAGGGGGGCCAAAAGGAAACTTAACACTGGGAGTTTGTTATCGCCCACCAGATCAAAAGATAGAGGAGGATTATAAAATGATGAATGCCTTAAAGATAGCAACTAGACAAAAACACTGTGTAATAATAGGTGATTTTAACTACCCACACATTGATTGGGTCAATATGTGTTCTAGCCGGGAAAAAGAGATTGAGTTTCTAGACACTCTAAATGACTGTGCTATGGAGCAGATGGTCACGGAACCTACCAGGGGAGAGGCGATCCTTGATTTGGTCCTAAGTAACACTCAAGACCTGGTGAGAGATGTAAAAGTGATTGCACCGCTTGGAAACAGTGATCATAATGTTGTTGAGTTCATCATTTGTACAAATAGAGAATTGGCCAAAAAGACTCACACAACCATTTTTAACTTTAAAAGGGGTAATTTCTCTGATATGAGGGGACACGTGGGGAGGAAACTGAAAGGAAAAGTAGAAAGGGTCAAAACAATTGGGGAAGCTTGGGATCTATTTAAAACTACGATCCTAGAAGCTCAAAAAATATATATTCCGCAGGTTAGGAAAGGCACAAACAGGTATAGGAAAAAGCCTGCATGGTTAACAAACAGAGTAATGGAGGCTGTAAAAAGTAAAAAGAATTCCTTTAAGCAGTGGAAAGCTAGTCACAGTGAGGCTGATAAAACGGAACACAGGCTATGGCAAATAAAATGCAAGTCTGAGGTCAGGCAGGCAAAAAGGGAATATGAGGAGCATATAGCAAAAAACGTAAAAACCAACAATAAAACTTTCTTCAAATACATTAGAAACAGGAAACCAGCCAGGGAGGCAGTGGGGCCCTTGGACGACCAAGGGGTAAAAGGAGTATTGAAGGATGATAGGGAAATGGCTGAGAAGCTAAATGCATTTTTTGCCTCCGTCTTCACTGTGGAAGATGAGAAGTGCTTGCCCACTCCAGAACCACTGATTTCAGGAGGGGTGTTGAAAGACCTGAGTCAGATTGAGGTGACGAGAGAGGAGGTCCTAAAACTGATAGACAACTTAAAAACTGAAAAATCACCAGGCCCAGATGGCATACATCCGAGAGTTCTGAAAGAACTCAAATGTGAACTTGTAGATCTCCTGACAAAGATATGTAATCTTTCCTTAAAATCTGCCTCCATTCCTGAGGATTGGAAGGTAGCTAATGTCACTCCCATCTTTAAAAAGGGTTCCAGAGGAGATCCGGGAAATTACAGGCCAGTCAGTCTGACGTCGATACCGGGTAAATTGGTGGAAACCATTATTAAGGAAAGAATTAGTAGGCACATAGATGAACAAAACCTATTGAGGCAGACTCAGCACGGTTTCTGTAAGGGAAGATCTTGTCTCACTAACCTGTTAGTGTTCTTTGAGGGGGTGAACAAACATGTGGACAAGGGGGATCCAATAGATATTATTTACCTTGACTTCCAGAAAGCTTTTGATAAAGTTCCTCATCAAAGGCTCCTAAGTAAGCTCAAAAATCATGGGATAGAAGGACAAGTCCTTTTATGGATCAAAAACTGGCTAGTTCATAGAAAACAGAGAGTGAGTGTAGGTGGGCAATTTTCTCAGTGGAGGGTGGTAAGCAGTGGGGTACCGCAGGGATCAGTACTTGGTCCACTGCTTTTTAACTTGTTCATTAATGATTTGGAGATGGGAGTAAGCAGTGAAGTGGCTAAATTTGCGGATGATACAAAGTTGTTCAGGGTGGTGAAAACCAGTGAGGATTGTGAGGCACTCCAAGGGGATCTGTCAAGGATGGGCGAGTGGGCGTCAACATGGCAAATGGGGTTCAATGTGGCCAAGTGCAAGGTGATGCACATTGGAGCCAAAAATCCTAAATATAAATACACATTGATGGGGTCTGAACTGGCAGAGACTGAGCAAGAGAGAGATCTTGGAGTTGTAGTGGATAACTCACTGAAAATGTCGAGACAGTGTGTGACTGCAATAAAGAAGGCCAATGCTATGCTGGGGATTATTAGGAAGGGTATTGAAAACAGATCAGCCAATATAATAATGCCCCTATATAAATCAATGGTGAGACCTCATTTGGAATACTGTGTGCAGTTCTGGGCACCACACCTTAAAAAGGATATTATAGCTTTGGAAAAAGTGCAGAAAAGGGCAACTCGAATGATAAAAGGGTTGGAACACTTTCCCTATGAGGAAAGGTTAAAGCGCTTAGGGCTCTTTAGCTTGGAGAAAAGACGACTGAGGGGTGACATGATCGAGGTTTATAAGATTATGCATGGGAAAGAGCAGGTAAAGAAAGAGGTACTTTTCTCCCTTTCTCACAATACAAGAACTCGTGGGCACTCCATGAAACTGCAGAGCGGTCGGGTTAGAACGGATAAAAGGAAGTACTTCTTCACCCAAAGAGTGATTAACACTTGGAATTCACTGCCACAGGAAGTGGTGGGTGCTACAAGCATGGATGGCTTCAAAAGGGAATTAGATAAGCATATGGAGCAGAGGTCCATCAGTGGCTATTAGCCACAAGGTATAGCTAGGGGCTCTGGGGCAAGTGATGCTCTGTCTTCTTGTTGCTTGGGGGGGTCAACAGTGGGAGGGCTTCTAATGTCCTGGCCCCACTGCTGGACCTCCTGATGGCACTGGTATTTCTGGCCACTGTGTGACACAGAGTGTTGGACTGGATGGGCCTTTGGCCTGATCCAACATTGGCGTCTCTTATGTTCTTATGTTCTTATGAATTTTGGCCAATTTGTGGTTTGTGAAGTGATGTTTATGAACTGAACAGCCGTCATGAACTTCCACCAAATTTGATGCTGTTTGTGATGGTTCGTGAATAGCAGAAAACAGGGGTTTAAATGGCTCTGAGCCATTTAAACCCATTTTCTGTTCTTCACGAATAACAGCTGAGCTCAGCTGCTTGGTTTAAATGGTTTTGGTGGGGAGCAGAAAGTTTTAATTGGCTTGGAGCCATTTCACCCCCTGCTTTCTGCTCTCAAAATGAGAGCCAGTTTGATGTAGTGGTTAAGTGTGTGGACTCTAATCTGGGAGAACTGGGTTTGATTCCCCACTCCTGCACTTGCACCTGCTGATGTGACCTTGGGTCAGTCACAAGCTCTGGCACAGCTGTTCCTGAAAGAGCAGTTTGTGTCAGAGTTCTCTCAGCCCCACCCACCTCACAGGGGGTCTGTTGTGGGGAGGGAAAGGGAAAGGAGTTTGTAAGCCGCTCTTAGACTCCAAGTGAAGGGCGGGGTATAAATCCAATCTCTTCTTCTTCTTATTCTTCACTGCCAAAAGTAGAAGTGAGTAGAAAGCAGGGGGTTAAATGGCTCATGAACCAATACAAACTAGTACAGTTTGCTAACTGGCATATAGGTTCATGGTTCAGTTTGTGGTTCAGCCACAAACCACAAACTACACTTCAAAAATTAGGTTCGTACCCATCCCTGCTCATCAGATCTCATAAGCTAAGGAAGGTCAGTTCTTGGATGGGAGACCACCAAGAAACACTTTGCAGAGAAAGGCAATGGCAAACCACCTTTGCTTCTTACTTGCCTTGAAAGCCCCTTGCTGGGGTTGCTATAAGTCAGCTGCAACTTGGTGGCGCTTTGCACACACACTCACATAAACATTAGCATTATCTGGGAGTGAGGGCTGAATAATGCATCCACTGACCATGTGGTGGGATACTTAGATAGCTTTTGGGAAGGTTCCATTAAAAACTGGTGAACATAATCTGTATACTCCACAGCACAGAAGGATACATGAAAATATGGAAATATGAACTCAATTAATTATAGTGTTGTGTGGTCGGAGGGTGTGACAGACTAAGGATATGTCATAAGAGGATATGTAGAAAGTGTGACATTATTACAGAGAGTGTTAGAAAAAGTTCTTTTTAACATGGGGCTATTCACCTTGGGATAAAAGGTACAAATATAATTATTTATCTAAGGAGTGGTGGAAGTGGAGAAAGGCATAGTCTGCCGAAATACAGTGTTGTGCCCTCAGCGATACAATATATATTGTACAAGCTTGTGCAGAGGCTACTACATAAAGATTGATTTGGGGTAATGTATGTGGCTCTTCATGTTTGTTAGATCTAAACAAAAGTCTAGGCAACAGCGTGCGCCTGAGATACAGTGTCTCCTTGTAAAATCAAGCTGTTTCCTAGCAAGAGGAGATTGTGGAAGTGGAAAGAATGAAAGTTTCAGGGAACAGAAGAAACAGCAAGCCTCTGCCTGCTAATTTTGTCCTATAACATATTTGAAGGTGGTTTAATAGTTTAACCCCCAAATGATAGATCGTCTTTAATGCTGTCCTGAGTTAGTATTTATAGCCCTGTCCTTTCAACAGCACCACCAGGAATTTAATAAACGATTTGCACAGATTTCTCAGGTTTCTTTCGTTTCTTACTGAAACCAAGCCAGTTACCCAAACCACAACATTTAGATGTGGATCCACAGTTCCCTAAGACTATGACATTTCTGAATCTGGGGTTTTGGTCTGGACCACTGTAAGAAAAAACAGTGTTTTGAAGCAGATGTAAATATCCCAAGGTCCTTAAAAAACAAAAACAAAACTAAGCCTATGTCTAAATTAAATGGAAGAGGAAACTTTCCAGTTTATTAGTAAGTTTCCACTACACTTTTTGTAAAAGTCTATCATCCTGTCATTCTGAATTAATGTATAAAGCACTAGTCAAATATACTGTATCATAGAATCTCACTAATAAAATGTGAAGGCATATCAGCTGACAACAAAGCTCTATGAGTAATTAGAAAAGAGGTAAAATTCATTTTAGCTTTTAAAACAAGAACACAGCAGCTGTATGAATGCCACAGGGTAGGGAGTTCTAGTAAGATAGAGCCAAGTGAGGGGACTCAGTGGCTCAGGGGCTTGGGAATGTGATACAGCTCTCTTTGCCTCTAGGCCACAGACTGAAATGCATCTCCTATTTGTAATGGCTGGGAGCCATGATCATCTGGATTTAACAACCTTTGTGGGCTCAGTCCAACTCTGAGTGCACGTCTCTATGTCAATAAAAAAGAGCCGTCACAAACAACTGACAGCAATATTTGGATACTGAGGAAAGCGCAGCTCTCATTTTCAAGCAGCAGAATTAAAAGTTAGGGCCTACTGAAGCATGACTCCTGTTAGAACGGCAAAGTGACTTGCCAGATTTAAAGGCATTTTTGCTGAATTTCATTTGAAATCCTGGCTCAGAAGTCCTAATTTAAATATGATCCTGACAATGGGCAAAGCACATACCCATGTAGATAGTTTAGGTGGGTGGTGCTTTATTTAAGTGCACTTACTGACTACACGGGCTCAGACTTGGATGGCCCAGGCTAGCCTGATTAGATCATGGAAGCTTGGACGGGAAACCACCATCACCATTGACTAAGTGTGCCGTGTTAGTATGACAGCAACGTATGTGCCCCAAACATTGCTCACTGGCAGGTTAACGGACTGAGATGCATACAGTGCATATTATACTATGTGAGATCTTAGTAGGATAAATGCTTTTACTATGGCCAGTGTCATATTTAAATCAAGCATTTTAAAGTGTTTTAAAAAGCCGATACATTTAAGGTGTTTTAAAAAGCCAACACATCCTGTACATTTTCTAGGAAAAACTGTTTTAAAAACTGTGTTCACTTAATCATTACGGAATCAAGTAAGCTTAAAGAATATCCTCTCACTATTCATACAGGAGACAAGTAAGAAAGGAACATCCACTGAACATCATTGCCAACCATCCTCTATATATGATGACGATGATGATGATGAATTGTCACAGTCAGATATTTGACTGGTAGATGGTGTTCTGCAATTTGAGATCTAAACGTTATCATTGTCGTCGTCATCATCATCATCATCATCATCGTCTCTCCCAAAGTGGACCCAAAATGGCTTACATAATTCTCCTCTCAATTTTATCCTAACAACCCTGTGAGGTAGGTCAGGCTGAGACGGTGTGACTGCCCCAGTTCACCCAGCAAGCTTCCATGGCAGTGGGCATTCGAACACAAGTCTCCCAGATTCTATTCTGACACTCTAACCACTACATCACATTGGTTTTCAGTGCATGTGCAACAGTACTACTGAAATGAATGGCATGTGTTCAGTGGCAGTCCTTAACAGAGGGACACAAAAGTGTGAAAGAATGACTAACAATCTCTCTCCAGATAGCTGTGTCAGTGTATTTGGTTGTCTTCTCAACATCTGCTACAAAATCAACATTTATTCTGACAGCCAGATGTTGAGCTTTGTAATCACAAACAGTAAGATGAGTCTATGGGGCCTGTATGCAAAGAACTTCACTAATTAAGCATGAATTGTATGTTCATCAATTACTCATCGATTCAGGGTTCCCCCCCATTCTTTATTTTGCTTCTTGCTTGTTTTCCACATTCCTGAGCTCTGTCTCTGGGAAACATCATCCTTCCACCTGCTGGAGATATGCAGCTAGAGTATATGGTGCAGCGCTTAAGATCAGGTTTTAGAGAATCATTCCAAAGCTGCTTGATGCTTTATTGCCAGTCGACCCCAAATGTTTTTCCCATCCTGTAATATTATTTTTCAGCTTTTCATGGCAAGGAAATTGAATATGATTAGCTTTGCAGTACAGATTAACTGAGAAATTCCAACATTGTACTGTGGATGGAATTGGATAGAAGCACTATGGCAACTAGTAGCAATAAATTAACTCTCAGATGTGTCTAATGTGCTTAGAGAAAGAGGAGATGATCACTGTGTGACTCTTTAATCTGGGCTACAGCTTAATTACTACTATTGAAATTTAATTGATTTATATATGATATTGTTTGCAAAATATAACTAATTTGTAAAAGAACTAAAATAAATTACAAAAATGCAAGTATTTATTAGAAAGACAGTTAAAAACATACATAAGGGCCCAATGAAAGCCTCATAAAAAATCAATAGTATACACATTACCTTCCAATTTAGGCACAGGAAGGTAATGTGTATACTATTGATTTTTATCCTTGCAGTTATCTTTGCTTTTTTTACTGCATTAGCTTTTTATACATATATTATCTTTTAGATGTTCTAATTCAGCAACTGTGCAATTGGCACCAGACACATGACTTTCACCTTTTGACGCCTCACAAATATCTTTGTCATGTGTCTTTAGATCTTGCTGCTTAAGTAAGTAATATAGCCATTTTTATCACATTGTAAGTTAAAAATATTTGATTATTCATATTCAATATTCTTTTTATCTCTTTTCTCTACAGCCTTCCTCTTCCTGGTCCAATATTCACGTATTGGTTATCTACTTGCAATATGTATTTAAGTTATGTGTACCTCAATATTGTTTGACCTCTGAAGAAAGCCCCAATAGGGCAGAAACATGTCAGGTCATGTGTATTGGCCCTTGTGTTTAGGCTATACTTTGTTACAAGGCTTTCATTGGGCCCTTATGTATGTTTTTAACTGTTTTTCTAATAAATACTTGTATTTTTGTATATTATAAGTTTTAACTAGGTTTTTAATATTGGCCCTTTGTTAGACTTTCTTCTCACCCTTTTGGTTCTTGATTCCAGTTTTTGGGTCAGGGTTGTTTTCCCCTCCCTGTGTCTTACTATTAAAATAAATTACTTCTGGTACCTAAAATCCAAAATATTCCTATAGTTTCTCACCAAGTTATGGCTTTCTAAGTATCTTCTTATTCAGTGGTTTGAACACATTAATTTATTTGAATCCAGATATGATATATTTCGTGACCTGTTAATACCCCATGGTCATCATCTCATAATATGGGAAAAGCTTCCAATAAGAGCTACTTCTTTTAAGTAATGAAAGGGCTATCATGATGAAATGATGGGATGAAAGCTCCAAATGACTGCATGATAAATGGAATCATCACATAAATAATATGGTCGTGTGAAAAACCCATTGTGATGCACTTGTAGATTAGGAGTGGAAATACAATAAGTGTGGCTTGGTGAGTTTAGTGATTATATGGATACCAGGAAGCAACAGTCATTCAAGTTTAAAATAACCTAGGGAGCGGTGGCGCAGGCAGTAAAAAGCCTGCAAGAATCAACTGCCTTAGGCAGTTCGAGTCCCACCGCGGCCGGGGTGAGCTCCCGGCCCTTGTCCTAGCTCCCGCCTACCCAGCGGTTCGAAAGCCTAGCAAGTAGATAAATGGGTACCTGCCTTAAGTGCAGGGGGGCACCCGCCTCCGGTGCAAAGTGGCAATGAAAGAAGAACTATGGTGCTGGCGGCAGGCAATGGTGGTGGAAAGGTGGAGCGATCCGGCGAAAAAGAACATGGCGTCGAGTCGACATCAAGCAGCTGGCGTTCCGGGCAGGAACTGGTCCAGGGTCGCGGCGACGCAGCGACGCAGCATGGCCGGAGCCAATTGGACAGAGACCAGTGCAGCAAGTCGTCGCACAGTCGCGGTCTATGGGAACTTCCCCTGAAGGAGCCGCTGCGGAGCCACTCTGTACCACCACGAGGAAGCCACAGGAATATCAAAGCCGGCGGGGTGCCTGGTAGGCAATCACCTTCCCTACATTGTGTGGCCCTAGCTAGAAAAGTTTAAATACCTATGTAAACCGCTCAGAGCCTCTGGGATGGAGCGGTATAGAAATGGAATAAATAAATAAATAAATAAATAAATAAATAATAACCTGGTTTGTGCATGCATTGTTTGATTAAATTTCATAAATAAAGTGGTTACCAAAGCTAGAGACTCAGCCAAACATGTACTTTCCTGAAAGACATTTTAAATAATATGAAAAGGACCACAATAGAGGCTAACATTAGATATGAGATCTCTTGCATAGGAAAAGGTCTAAAGTAACCAGGCTACAAGAGGGCAATGAGCTCTTTGCAAAAACCTGTGGCATTATGTTCTGAAAGTTGTGGAGGCTGTTATGAAGCAATACTTTTCGGCAAAAATAAAGTAGAAATCCAGAGCAGTATGACCTTAAAATGGACATTTTTGTTCTGGGGGGCCTTAATTCCTATGAGTGGAGCTAAAAGTATTTACTTTGCTTAGTAGTTTCAACAAAAGTTATGTGTGCTTACAATATGCTTACTAATGGAAGATGCTTCAGTTCCTGCATGTAGTTGTGCTAGATTTATTGTTGGGTTGAGTTTGCAATTGGCACGCAGTACATATCTGGATGTACTCAGATCCAGATGGAAACTTCTTGCCCAGCCTCCATTGGTCTGCTCACCTCCCCCTCCTGCTTCCTATCCCTTTATTGTTCTCTAAGACACGAACAATATGTTTGCAAGATGCTTAAAACACACACACACAGATTCCTTCTACCAGTTGAATTATGATTAACTGGGAAAGACTTTTGAGGCTGTGCAGAAACATACAGACACCAAACATATGAAACCTTCTCCTGATGAAATAGACAAACTCTCTAATTATATTAAGCATCCAAATACAAAATCTCACTTAGCAGCTTGTTATAGGATAAATTGTCCCCTTAAGGGGGGAAAAGGGAGGCATAAACACTCTTGGATTAATCTCTACAGCAATTTTGGCTCTGAGCCTCCTCATTTCTGCATCACTGGTATCATAGAGGGTAAACATCTGTACACCTAGAGCGGCTTTGCTTTTTATGAGGTACTTGTTTTTGCTGAGGTAAAATGTGAAAGGGAGATCCTTCTTTGACCAGGTTCTGTTCTCTTGATCCCTGCCCTGACACTCAACATATAAGAGTGAGCAAGGCATTGTCAAGGCATGGCATTGTTGGGTAGCTGCCGAGGCCCAAGAACCTCAGCACTGCCAGTGGTAATCCCTGATCTGCTGTGTTGCAGCAGCAGTAGCTGCTGCCGCCATGGCTGCTTGCTGTCTTGTGCTGTGCCAGGATTGGCTGCTGAAGGGGACTGGGTTCCTTTGAAGCTTGCTGTGGTGAGCAATGGTAACAGTTAGGGGGGAACAGCAGCTGCCTCCACTTGCTTGCTATGTCTAGCAGCTACTGCCTCTCACTTTCTGGGCAAATGAGCAACAGGGGCAAGACCAAGCAACACTGCCCCCTTCTTTTTGGTTCTGTTTGAATGAGAAAGTACACATTGAGGGGAGGAGGATGAGGTGATGGCAGCCATTTTGTCCTTACTGGGAGGGACAGAGTTGCCAACCTCCAGGTGGTGGCTGGAGATCTCCCACTATTACAACTGACTTCCAGGTGACAGAGACCAGTTCAACTGGAAAAAATGGCTGCTTTGGAAGTTGGACTCTATGGCATTTTGCCCCAATCTACAATCATAATCTCTGTGAGGTGGAAGCCTCAATGGCACAAAGGAGAAATCTTAGTGGAGATGACAGCACAGTGGGGAAAAGAGATGGCACAAGCCCTCACTGAAATAAACCTTCAACCTTAGATGAGTGCACCCCACCTCTTCCCTCACAGCTGTTAGAAACAATAGGATTCCAACTACCTCTGCAGCCAAACACAGCACATTGCTACAGGTATAAAAGCTCTGAATGGGGAACTTTCTCTGTGATCTTTTATATCAAGGGGAAAGGCATGGAGTTAAACCACTTGGTCCTCATGTGCTGAGAAATAAGAGCACAAAGGTAGGATTTCCGTGACTGGGAAACAGTCCACTGGGAAACAGTCCATAAACAATCCTACACAAGATTAGGAACGTTTTTTCACGTGTGGTGGAAATGTGGTAACACAAAAAAAATTTGGAAATCCGTTAAGCAGATAATATTAGAAATAATTAATGTGAACCTAAATTTAGTACCAGAAATATATTTATTAAACATTATTCCAGATAATTTTAAGAACATAAGAACATAAGAGATGCCAATGTTGGATCAGGCCAAAGGCCCATCCAGTCCAACACTCTGTATCACACAGTGGCCAGAAATACCAGTGCCATCAGGAGGTCCACCAGTGGGGCCAGGACATTAGAAGCCATCCCACTGTTGACCCCCCCAAGCACCAAGATGTCAGACCATCACTTGCCCCAGAGTCCCTATCTATACCTTGTGGCTAATAGCCACTGATGGACCTCTGCTCCATATGCTTATCTAATTCCCTTTTAAAGCCGTCCATGCTTGTAGCCACCACCACTTCCTGTGGACGTGAATTCCAAATGTTAATCACTCTTTGGGTGAAGAAGTACTTCCTTTTATCCGTTCTAACCCGACCGCTCAGCAATTTCATGGAGTGCCCACGAGTTCTTGTATTGTGAGAAAGGGAGAAAAGTACCTCTTTCTCTACCTGCTCTTTCCCATGCATAATCTTATAAACCTCAATCATGTCACCCCTCAGTCGTCGTTTCTCCAAGCTAAAGAGCCCTAAGCGCCTTAACCTTTCCTCATAGGGAAAGTGTTCCCTATGAGAAAGTGTTTGATCAACAAGATAGATATTTACTAACATACATCTTAACTGCATCAAGAATTACGGTAGCCTGATGTTGGTACAGATAAATTACCCTCTAGAATAGAAATAGCAAAGAAATTGCTGGAAATAGCTGAATTGGACAAACTGACTAAGTTATTACATGGTAAAGATGAGACAATATTCCAAAGAAAATGGTTAAGAGTATATAAATGGTGGGAAAACTATATTATATGTAAGACTCCAAAGTCATGAATATGTATATATAAAAGTGCACTTGACTGTATAGTAAAATTTTATAAATAAAGTATTTTTTTTAAAAAACAATCCTACACAAGCAATACATTAGGAAGGGTATATTGCTAACTCTCACCTCTGAGAACTCTAATAGGTAATGCAGATACAAATGTCCACTAGGACCAAGTTACATTTCTATTATTTGGGAAGAACTCCAGTCAGTCCTAACTGTGAGTCATTACTGTAGCAAGCTTAGACTAGAAAAAGTCTCAAGAAACAGAGATCTCAGTACAAGGACATTTTTGTTGGGGAGAACTCTGTAAATATATATTGTCTGTACTGTCTTTTCTTCTTCCTCTCATGGTAATAAAAAACATCTGCTTTAAAGAAGGATCTCATTTGCTTCTGCTGAATCATTTCTTTCACCTGAAGCCATAATCTTCGAATAGTCCTTTCCTGAGCAATCACTTGTTTGGTTGTAAACAGAGGATTAAAACTTCAGATGAGAAATAAGGAACAGGAAGAACTCTCAGAAATGGTGCCAGCTGTAGACTTTGATGAGTCCGATGCAAAGAAATGTGGAGCTCTAAGAAACCCAGCTGCCTAGGGCAGGAAGGCTTGCCTGCTTAAATGCGGATAGAGACTTGTCATTAGCAGAAGGTCTGCCCATGCTTCAGCAAACTCTGCTACTGTTCTGGTGCTCTGTAACTATTGCAAAGTACTCCAAACTGACAAAAAACCCCATTTTACTAGTTCCATAAAAAGAAAGGGGTTAATCTATGACCAATTAGAAAGTAGGGAGCATGAACAGTTGTTCCCTCCAAAAAAATTCAGACCATTGAAAATTCAGACCCAGGATTCTTTTGGTTTTGTGCTCAGCATTTTTGGGGTTATGTGCAGAGCAACCAGCAGGATGCACAGGTAGTAGGGGGTTTGCAAAGATCCTGTCAGCTCTGTCCATCAGCGATGTCAGATGGGGGGAGGATATCTTGAAATGGGTCAGTGAGTGAAAATGTTTTTGCTGTTGATCTTTTTTGCCCCCACCCCTGTCAGGTATTTGTCAGGCCACTTGGCAACTACCTATGCTTCAAATCCTTGAAGCTTATTTGAACCTTCCCCAGACTATGAAATGGAGTTTTGGTCAGCTAAGATCCTTACATGGTTAACCTCACCTACAGCTAGATGGTAAAAGGGTATTCCATCTTCATTACAATATAAAAGCATATTAATCAACTAGGAAAAAGGCCCATTGTGGAAATAAATACAACGGCCTCTAGAAAGAGGCTCTGGGCGGGTGCCCCGGCCTTGGACACTCAGTGTCAATTTGCTGTGGCAACCTCAGCAGGGTATAATGACACTGAGTCCACCATTTTCTCCAGAGGAACTGATGTAATTTTGAGTGATCTCCAGTCCTCAACTGGAGATTGGCAACGATGGTTCCCCAGAGGGGAACAGTTGGTTTGGTGGAGTCTATGGCTTTGTACCTGTCCGAGGTCCCACGCCTCCTGAAACCTCACCCTCTCCGGGCTCCATCCCTCACATCTCCAGGAATTTCCCACCTGGAGTTGGCAACCCTATCTCCTTCCCAGCCAATCATCAACCTACCTTTATTTCCCCCTCACTCTTCAGCTTTTCACCGCCCACACACCTGCAGCCTCTCCCGTGCTCTGAAGCCCTGACTGCTGCGTCACATTGGCTGTAATACGGGGGCCACCTCAGCAGCATATAAGGATACAAAGCCCACCATTTTCTCCAGGAGAACTGATCTCTGCCGTCTGGAAAGCAGTTGTAATTCTGAGTGATCTCCAGCCCTCACCTGGAGGATACATTTTACCTCAGAACAGCAAACTGTTTAGAATGTTAGAGGCAAAAGCCAATCAAGTTGTATATGCAAACGACCTCTGTGTTCCGAGGCAAAGGCCAATGAGGCTGCATATGCAAATAACCTCTGTGTTCTGACTGGCTGTGGGGGGGGGAGGAAGAGCAAACTGTTTAGAATGTTGGAGGCAGGACTCAGGCAAAGCAGCCAGTGGATAGGGAGACCCTCTGAATGACAGATCAGAGAGCGAACTGATTTTGGAGCGTGTGGAATGTTCTAGAGAAGTGCCACCACCATTCGGCTTTTATTTATAAGAGAGATGAGGAAAAGCAGCAATCATATAACAGCAACAGTGAAAACTAATAGCAACTGCGACACTGGGTGGGAGTCATGCATACGTGCTTAAGCACCAAAAGCTTGGATGGATGCCACCACCAAAACATCCTTTGGGAAGAGTTCTGTAGAGGAGGTGTGACCACAGAAACGGGTATCTGGGGACAGCGCCTTAGATAGGTGCTGCCAGACCACTGGGCCGCCATGGAGTCAGCTGACCCAATTCCAAGAGCCCAGGAGCCGCAGCAAAGGAGGCAGAGGGAGTAAGAAGCAGGGACCTACCAGCAGGAGGAACTTTGAATTATGCACTGAAGGCTATGAAACTTGGTAAATACCGGTAAGATGTGTTCCATCCTTCTTATTCTTCCCAGTCAGCTGTATTGGTAGTACATTCTGAAGCAGTTGTAGTTTCCACGCAACTGTAGACAATCCCACATATTTAGTTATAGATGTGGTATCTTATTTTCTAAACTGTAAGCAAAGAAGTGCTGTGAGGCACATGTAGTCTTTCAATCAGCCTTTCTTGTGCTTCTTGATATGGTCTGTCGACTATTTGCTAAGGATGTATTGCCTGAGGCCAGTAGAAGCTAAACAAGAGGATGTAATAATGAACTTGTGCGACCCACTATCATGGAGCATATATGAGCTCCTCAACCCACAAAATTTTATTTTATCAAATAACTTCAGTTTATCACTGATGTTTTATGGATTATTAGTTCTGGGTTGCCATATTATATTTAGCTTGAAGGGCAATTTAAAGAGATGGAAATTAGCAGTGTTGCTGACATTATTTAAAAAACAAGAATGAGAAAAAGGCCAGGCATGGAGTGGGATGATGATCAGGAACCATTTTTAAGGATTGGCCCAAAGTGCATTAGAAAACCAGCTATATTTTCCCAGTTGGCTGAGTAAATGACATGGCCCTCTGGTTCTATCATTAGGACTTGGTGACTCCGGCTTGAGCAACCAGTCTTTTTGTACTCTTCCTTTAGCTCCGTGTACCTTTTGTCACTACACACTATACCTTGCTTGAATCAGCTCATCACTTCTTGCATACACATATTTCTTCTGTTTTTTGACTACTGTGTGTCTACCCATCCTTTTGGTCCCTTGGCTTCCTTCAAACTGGCCTCTTAGCATTGACCCTGCTTGACCCTGTCTTCACAATCATACTTGTAGCTTGATCTTTGGCCTATGATTGCTTTAACATTTCTATCTCTAGCCAGTAACAAGGCAGCAAAAGAACTGGGGGTTCTACAAGTCAGAAGAGCATGTGCCATACTGGGATGCACTCAGTGTTCCCTTTAAGCTGAGTTAGTGTGAGCTAGCTCATGGTTTTTGAGCCTCCTGCTCACACATTTTGTCTTAGCTCAGGAAGGACGGCTCCAGAGCAAACTAATTTATGCAGTAGCCAAATCGCTCGCTCACAACTTAAATGCCAGTAGCTCACAAAGTGGAATTTTTGCTCACAAAACAGGCAACATTGGATAGCAAGAGTAATTAGTAAGATCTTGCAGGTACTTCTACCAATTTTCTCAGCACTTGTGAGACCTTTGCCTGAATATTATGACTGCTACATTTCAAGAAAGATATGGTAAAGTAAAGTAAAGGTTTATACCATGCTTAGATTCCCAGGGGATTATCTTAAAAAGGGCAGGACTCAATTGTTTGCATTGCCCATGATGACTAAGAAAAGAAATAATGCAACTGAAAAGGTTTACTTTGGATGTTCTGGTGGAAGGGCATGGCCTTTTTAATGCCTGCCCTGAATGGAGGTGAATGGATACTGCTGGACTCAACTATGGAGTGACAAAGAACAATTTCAGTGCAAGTGAAATCAAATGCAGAAGAGTGAGTACAAGTGAGAATTGCAACAGGGTACCAACTGTTTGTGAAAAGAACAACAACTAGGAATTTTAATTCTGGCCCACTAGACTACCAGTCTGTCTTGTCATTTGGTTCTCTAATTCCCCTCTAGATTTTAAAATCTTTGATTATACAGCTCCGTTTATAAGGAAATTAAAAGAATATTTACTGCATTTTAAAACATGATCTGATCACCCTGCTATTTTGTGAAGAGCTTTATAGAAAATCAACAGCTAAATTTTTGCACACATATCACTTCTATTCTGGGAAGGTATGATGCTATATTTATTAGTAGAATCGGCTCTACAACACAGTAGTCTCTCTCTCTCTCTCTCCCTGTAATACTTTTATGCAGATCCACACAGATTATTGTTTCCTGAAAGTATCATGGATAGAAATTGCCTCTTGCTGCAGAAGACATTTTGTTCATATTTGTTATGTATTAAGCAGTGAACCATCTATGCATTGTAATCATAAGTATAGCATTGTAAGGTTTGACAAATGGGCTAATCAGGCAAGTCTTGCCTTTCGGCGGGAACCACTCTTATTGGTCCTAAGCCCTGTGTTCTCATTGGTTATTATTCGTGTGTTGGGCATGGTTTTGCCCGTTCCAATCCTTTATAAGTCAGCCTGTTCTGTGATTGTCTTGTGTTGCCTGCGTTCTGGACTTCTACAATAAAGCTGAATCACTTTGTTAAATGAGCTGCGTGAAGCCTCATACATAACAATATTCATGCACTGAATGCTTTACAGGCCTCGTCTTGAACTAGATGTTTCCTTGATCCAGATGTGCAATAATTCCAAGAATGAGGCTGTTCAATAACTGCAGCCAGGACTCATGATCTTGCTTTATATGCCCCATTTCTGGATTTTTCTTGAATGAAGCATAAACCTCTTACAAACTGTTCTATTCCATTTTTATGGAATACTGTTAAATTGTTACATATGATAACCAGTATCAGGTATAGAACGTAACTATTCTAACCTGCTGCCTGGGTGCCAGTAGGCAGTCCCCTCCCAATATATGCAATGTGGCCTTAGATAGGAAATTGGAAACACTGTATGTAAACTGCTCAGAGACCCTTCAGGGTTAGAGCGGTATATAAATTGAATGTTAAATTAAATAAATAAATAAATAAATAAATAAATATTCTTTTTCACCAAGCTTCACAAAAGAACTTCAGAAACCGAAGATGCCAAGAAAGAGTAATACGGGTTGTGATGTAATATTGACTTACTCCCCCAAACTGAGTAATACGCATGATCCTATGGTGCATGACACCAAGGCTGTCACAGCTCCAGTCCATGATGCCCTACTCTTGGGATCAGCCTTGAGTAGTTGCAGTGAGTATGTGCCTTGTACTGAAATCTGACAATGAGGCACCAGCGGGACTCTTTCATACATGATTTACACAAACATTCTTTGACTTCCTGAGCATGTGATATACAAAGCTCAGATGGGAAAGGAAAAGTATTTTTTTTTTTATTACCTACCCAGTGGAAAGTTGTTTTTGGTGTCTGCTTGAATCGTGTTGCAGCTTCTAGGTCTGGAAGTGCAAAAATAATTCTTCCAATTTTTTACACCAGGGCATATGTCATCATCATCAAGTTTATTGTATTAGCCATTGGCCATAACAAAACATAAATACAAACAGAATCCTTATACAGCATATGTCAATGCAGCATCACTGGGGTCAATGTATAAGGTCTGTGTGTAAGAAGACATAACTGTGTACAGGAGAGATGAGGACCATTTGCTGGTGGAGATAGGGAAGAATTCACAGTGAAAGTCAAATATGCATTGTACAGACACTGGTGACAGCTCATGAAGGTACACTTGAAATGGCTTGACTGCTGGATTGCAGTCACTGTTTCATGATTTATGATGCAAATCACAGCCTCTCTGGCTGCTCTTGAAAGCATGCAATTATGTTGCTTTGCTTCCTGTTGTGTTCTGTGGCCTTTGTCATAAGAATGAAGCAATGGAATTTCAGTAGCTAACATGTTCTGTGAATGGGAGCATTGTGCTGCATGGCGCTGACCTTTTCAATATTCCATCGTTCAAACATGAGTTGTCTCTGCAGTCTCGGCAGCCTCCAGGAAGAACAAGGTTACAGGAGAATGCAGAATACTGAAAAAAAGAGTTATAATAGTATGATTCATTGTTTGAAAGCCACAAACTGTGCCCGTATTGTCTAGATATTGCTTTAAGTGGATGAAGTAAAATTAAACCAAGGCTTTTTATGCCCGGGTTAGCCCGAGGCATTGGGGCACCCTGAATGACCTTTTGCAATACAGATCCAGCTGTTACACATATACTCTCAATTCTTCCCTCTTTTTCTGTCTTGTCCTGTTTGTGTCTGCTTCAGGCCTGGCCTGGCCAAGGAGGATCTTGTTTTGTGATGCTGTGAGGGATTAAATCAATTACTTTCTGCACCCCTTCCATGCTTTCCCTGTTCCAGAACTTGAACCGTCATGCAAACAGCAAGGTGGCCTGACTAAAACTGACCCAGGAAAGAATAATAAAGTTGTAGATGTGAGCTTAAGGTGGGAATGAAACAGATTCTTTTTTATACCAAGTACGAATATTGCGGCCCTGACCTGGATAGCCCAGGCTCGGCCAATCTCATTGGATCTCAGGAGCTAAGCATGGTCAGGCTGGCCCTGGTTAGTTCTTGGAAGGGTACACCTCCAAAGAAGTCCAGGATTGCTATGCAGAGGCAATGGCAAAAACATCTTTGAACATCTCTTGCCTTGGAAACCCTACCGGGTCACTGCAAGTTGGCTGTGACTTGACAGCATTTCACACACAGAGACAAATATTGTGGCTGAGTCTTGGGCTATTCTGATATTAATGTGCCAAGAAAAATGTAAGAAGCAGCTTTCAGTAACTATTTAGAATCTCCCTTGTACAAATGAAATGTTTTCCTGACTCTCAGAAGCAGGCAGATAATGGGCAAAGGCTGTAGAGATTCCCAGAGCCCCCCTGGGAAAGCCTGTTTCCTTTCCACTTCTTTTATATTTCCTCTGCTTACCAGGGGACCAGAGGTGCTGGGCCTATTAAGCTCATCAGCTTTGCCCTTTTCCCTTAGCAGCTGGCCAATTAGGCCTTGCTGCTTGATTGCTTGCAGTGACATTATCAGGTGGCTGCTGCAGGGCCCCCTGCAATTCAGGAAGAGCCTGCAGTGCTGAGCATATGGCCACCGGAAGAAGGGCACGTGGATTCCTGCTTATCAGACACACTCTAGGGCTTCCTATTTAAAGTAGTTGCCTTATTTACAGACCTGTGAGTGGGAGCTGGTCGCTCCAAGGAATGAGCCTTGTCAGCTACGGTTGTTCAACATCACAGTGGCAGGGCTGCCAACCTCCAGGTGGGGCCTGGGGATCTCCTGGAATTACAGCTGATATCCAGACTACAGAGATCAGTTCCCCTGTAGAAAATGCATGCTTTGGAGAGTGGAGTCTATGGCATTAACTCCTGCGGAAGTCCCTCCCCCCACAGACACCACTCCCAAATCTCCAAGAATTTTCCAGCCTGGAGTTGGCAACTCTACTGGCCATGTTCATTTGATGTTATCTTTTAGAGACACTACAATCAATGGTAATCACATGACTTTTGGGCAAACACATTTGTTTAGAGGAGCTGTGAAATATCTGTAGAACACATCTGATTCCAGGCTGAAGAATTCCTGGGGATGAAACCTGGAGAGGGACCTGAGGAGTAGGGGTATAATACCATAGATTCCACCCTTCAAAGCAGCCTTTTCCTCCAGGGGAACAGATCCCTGTAGGCTGGAGATTAGTTGTAATTCTGGGAGATCTCCAGGCCCCACCTGGAGGTTGGTAACCCTAACTGCAACTGGGATGACCAGACTAGCCTGATAAGCCTGCAATTTAAATTTGATCGAGAAAGTTAAAAAGAGAGAGATTAGTCTTTAGCTGCCCATTTAGAACACTGATTGGGAACGAAAGGTTCTAAGAGGTCAACGGCATAATTTACTACCTAACTGCAGAAATGACTGGGGAAACAACTCTGACTGCAGGTTTGTTAAACTGTTGTAGCAAAATAAAGCCAAAGTCCAGTAGCACCTTAAAGACAAGCAACATTTATTTCACGATATGAGCTTTTGTGAAAGGGCTTACTTCTTCAGATAGGCAAAGAAGTGATTTTGAGAATTTTTATAGGGAAAATTATGATGAGGGGGATCTTTCTAGTGTAATTCTCTGTGTAAGGGACTGAAACAGAAGCCTTCTGCTTTGTTGCTCATGTTTTACAAAAGAAGTATAATTGAGTTAAAGGTAAAGGTTCCCTTGCTCAAAAGCCAGTCAAATCCGACTCTAGGGTTGCGGTGCTCATCTCCGTTTCAAAGCCGAAGAGCCAGCGCTGTCCGAAGACATTTCTGTGGTCATGTGGTCGGCATGACTAAACACCAAGGGGCACGGAACGCTGTTACCTTCCCACCGAAGTGGTCCCTATTTATCTACTTGCAATTTCTTGCTTTCGAACTGCTAAGTTGGCAGGAGCTGGAACTAGAGATGGGAGCTCACTCCATCATGCGGCACACTCGGGTCTCAAACTGCTGAAATTCTGACCTTCCACAGCCTGCAGTTCAGCGTCTTAACCACTTGAGCTACCAAATATCAGCAAGATAAACTATTATATGTAACATGTTTTGTTTGAGTATGCTTTTGAGGAAATATTCTATTTCCCTAAACAATCTCTAACTTTATCAACATGCAAGAATCTGGTATTTTTAGTCCATTTGATGTATGCAACCTTTTCTGAGAAATCCAGGCTCATGCACAAATTGCAATTATAGAGAAGACAGAGAGAACAATGCAAAAAAGTTATGACACAAACTCTGTATTGTCTTATTTGGTATCCACTGCATTTGAGGAATTTCTCTTCCTCAAACAGCGAGCAAAAGCAGTCTCACAAAGTTTGTGCTTCTCATTGTTCTTACCTCCTTCACTGGACATAGGCCTACAACAGTGCAATCCTGAGCACAGTTATAGGGATAATCCAAAGCAGGGCTACACAGAAGTAAGTCCTATTTTAATCAATAGGACTTACTCCCAAGTAAGTGTTCTTAGGACTGCAGTCACACCGATGGGCTTGGAATGGTGAAATTGTTCATAGGATTGTACTGTAAATGTCCTTTTAAAGTGATGATGACTATTTTCATTTCTTTGATTAATTGTTTGAATATGGGATAGCTTTTTTTTCTCTTGTTTGTGTTTTTGAAGCTATTAAGTCAGCATGGATGAGATCCAACTAAGCACTTTTAAGTGTAACTGATTTTAAGCATGTGCTTTAGTTGCTCCAGTTCAAATCAACATAGGTCCCTGCCACACGGGGGGAAAAAGTCGGGCAAAAGTGCAGCTTTTAAAAGCCGCACCAAAATAGGCACGCGGCGGTGGGATCATACAGATCCTGTGAGCCGCGGCGCAATTGCTCCCCGGCATGATCAGATGCCGAGGAGACCGGGGAGACAGCGACGGGAGGCTGCCGAACTGTGCATGTCTGAGCACAAACAAAGAAACTTCAAGAGGAAATTGTTATGCGAGATTGCTGAACTTGAGTTCATTCACAAGTTCAGAACAATGGATCGCCCCAGGACTGAATAGGGACATAGGATTCCTATCTCACTACAGATGCTAATTTTCTGCTCCCCAAGCATTTCCCCTCTGCTCTAATCAAGTAATATGCATTGTACCTTTGTATCCTTTACAAGCATTCTTTACAACACCTCTCCCACCCTTTGACTGGGATAAGAAGACTCAGATATCCATTTTTACTCGTTTCTGATCAGGGGTCATTTCCTGTGGGAGCACACAGGAGCGGAGCTCCGGCAGTAAGGAGCCCAGGGGGCGGGCACATGCAACAAACCCCACCCCCTGTTCCCAGCAGCCCTCAGTGGGGCCACGAGGAGCAAGAAGCAGCCAGGAAAGTTGCAGAGCCCCCCCCCCAGCCCACCTTCTGGTACAAGCTCTCCCTCCTCTGTGAGCGTAGATCTGCATGTCCCCCCCCCAATAGCTAGCAATCCAAAACAGTCCAGTGGAGCCTAAGCGGTGGATGTTGCCTTCTGACACACTTCTGGTCATGCAAATAAGTTATGCTAATGAGTTATGCTAATGAGCTCCTGGACCTCTTTTTCTACGAAATGACCCCTGTCTCTGATTGATGGTGCTTGAAAGTTTATACTCTTAAAATCTTGTTGGTCTCTAAGGTGCTACTGGACTCGAATCTGCTTGTTGTACTGCAGACCATCCTGCCTACCCTTGCTATGGTGGAACATTGTACAGGCAAAGCCTCCCCCATGGATGTCTGTCAGGTTTTTTTTAATGTTCCAAGAAAGTAGATTCAACAGCTCCTGTGGACCAGTTCTTCCACTGTTGCATTGATATTACAGAGACTGTTCCCCCCCCCCCATGTGAGGATCAAACCACTGATCTTTATAGACAAAAGCTGCAATCCTAAGAGAGTAAGACTCATAATACTAGAGTTCTTCCAAGTAGACTTGGTGAGGATTGCTCCCAAAGAGAAGCGAAACATGTTTCCTTCATGTATGCTTTTGAACTTATTATCCTACGTTTGGTTTTCTTTCATTCGAGTGTTTTCATCTTTCCTCACTATAAACATATGTTGTTCATTGACAAGTAAGTGCCAGAAATAGCCACTTGCTTTTTGAACTCACAGGTGACATCTGCTGGTCATCTGTAAATTGTTTTAGAAGCCTTGGAGGGTGAAATATATGGGTGTCTGGTGACATGGTAGAGGGTTATAAAGTTATTAAAGGTGTGGAGAGAATGAACAGTGAAAATTCTCTCTCTCTCTCTCTCTCTCTCTCTCTCTCTCTCTCTCTCTCTCTCTCACACACACACACACACACACACACACAATGCAAGGCTTTTTTTTGGGGGGGGCACCCAGTAGAATGGACTGGTTGCAATTTTAGGACAAACATAAAGAAATATTTTACACAGTACACTATTTTACCAGATGAACCACTGCATGATATGGTGACTGATGGCCATTAACACAAAAGGTTTTTAACTAGGTTGCGACATGGATGTCTCTTTGCCTCCATTCTCACAGAGTTATTCCCATTTATACTGGAGATAATCACAACTTACTTTTGGTTTTCATGGGAACATCTGGATGATCATTTGACAAGACAGTTTTGGATTAAATGAAGTTGGCCTAGCATTTACTTTGTTGGAGGAAAGATTTAAGCAAATTCCTATCTGAAAGGGTGTATCTTTGTATAAGTAATGTCATAGAGTCTGTTTTGCATATGTTATTACATAGAGTCTTTATTCTGGACCTTGATCTAATTTGCTGGCATCTTGGATTTCTAAACTTTCTGGTAGTTAATTTCAATTTGCCGTTTCCTATTTACTTTTTGGTACAAATCACTCAACTGTATTATAATATTGTAGTATGTGTGTGTGTGTGTGTGTATAATCAGTGGCAAAATTCCTATCTATTGCAGGTAGACAGTGATTAAAAAGGGTTAAGCCTATGTAAGAGGGTATTTTGTTTATGTTCTAAGATCCATTATGTTTGATTTGTTCACTATGATCATTAAACTAGAACTGTAATAAACTGAAGGGATCTAGCAAGGCAATACTTACGTTACACCCCTCCCCAAACTAGTGGTGAGAAAGTGTACCAGTGCTGGATCAGAAAATAATAATAGTAAGTGGTAAAAATGTTAAAGTTGCTCTTCAGAAGTAATATATTGTAAGTAGATTTGCTAATAGATTATATGGAGGAAGTGGAAAGGTCAGATATTTAAAAAAGCTTTCTTGTGGGAGAGCTGCTCCCAGCATCTCACCATGTTATTTAGAAGGAAATGAAGACAGGACTGTCACCCTTTATCTTCTCTATATCTTTTGAATCCTGGAAGGATATTTGACCTTACCAGAGGCAATATGCATAGTAATTAATAGACTGACAAATGGAAAGTGAATGAAAGAAATTGCTGGATGGTGCCCTATGTGTTTCCTTAGAGTTTCTGAATAATCTGGTATTGCATGATCTTTTTCTGCTCTCTTGGCCACTCTCTGGAAATTTATTTAGCTACTTAACTGATCCCTCCAGCACATACATTTTACTCGCTTTCTATTTATGCTTTGTCATAATGTTCTCTTTTATCCTCTGTCTTCCTCTTACATCTGCTGCATTCTAGCTTAGGTCTCTGCCTTCTTTCCCAAGTGTTTAGCGATTACAGGTTTACAGGGAATGATGTCCACAGAGGGGACAGGAGGGATATCAGCAGGTTGGCCAAGTACAAACGTCTAATGGTTTGTAATTGCAGGGCTGGAATAGAAAATAACGATTTTGTTTGATTTTGCTCTTAGGGATACCAGAGTCTAAATCATCAACAAAGCCCTCCAGTAAGTTGTGTAAGAATTTGTTCCTTATTATGTCTTGCTTCAGAGTAGAAAATGGAGGATGTATGTTAGTATTTGGGCCAGCACACTAACATGCTAGGCTGGTACATATTTAATTTTCTTTATGAATGAGAGCTCTTCACCTCGGAAAGTTTAAAGGAATAGTCCTTATTTCTGAATATCCGTGTGAAATGTTGAGCACCAATGATTTTGTGCAATGCAGCACTTGCAAGCACTTTTAATGGATTTCAGCCACTTTCAAACACTTCAGCATGTGGGCTGACATGCAACTAGTTCTATCTGTCCAGTGTAGCCTTAGACCTCTGTTTCTCAAACAGTAGCCTTGAATGAGAAAATACTTCTAAATTTTGCGGAGGTTTCAAAATCAATTTGTTACATGGTATAAAGATACCACTCTAATGGCTGAAAGTGAAGAGGACCTCAAGAGCCTCTTGCTCAGAGTAAAAGAGGAGAGCGCAAAAGTGGGCTTGAAGCTCAACATCAAAAAAACTAAGATCATGGCATCCGGCCCCATCACTCCTTGGCAAATAGAAGGGGAAGTCGTGGAAGTAGTGACAGACTTCACGTTCCTGGGATCCCAGATCACCGCAGACTGTGCCTGCAGCCATGAAATTAAAAGACGCCTGCTCCTTGGGAGGAAAGCGATGGCGAACCTAAACAGCATGATAAAAAGTAGAGATCACCCTGCCAACAAAAGGGAGCACTCACTGGAGAAGACCCTGATGCTGGGAAAGATTGAAGGTCAAAGAAGCCGGGGACGGCAAAGGATGAGATGGTTAGCCAGTGTCATCGATGCAACCAAAATGAAATTGAGCCAACTTCAGAGGATGGCGGAAGACAGGAGGGCCTGGCGGGAGATGATCCATGGGGGCGCGAAGAGGCGGACTCGACTGTGCGACTGAACAACAACAAATAAAGAAATGTTACAAAGGGGGAAAAAACCATTTTAGTAGCACTCCGATATCCTGGAAAGGGTTTGGCATTGTTGTTATACCCCATGAATGGACTGTAAAGACAGCCAGCCATTTGTACGGGGAGATCATGCACTGGGCCATGCATTGATAGCTTAAATAAATACATACATACTAGAATAGACACTCCATTTTGTTGCACATTGTTCCCTGCTGGTTTCTGTTACGAAACCTGCTTCAAAATACAATGCACGGGAATTGTAGCACCCTTATAGGCAATGTTCCCTCTAATTTTTCCCCCCTACTGAGCAGAGCAGTTCACCTCCTGAGGAGAATGTAACGGCTGTAATCTTAAAATGGGCAATGGGCAATGGGCAACGCAAGACCCTGCCTGGCTCCAGATTGCTGCTGAGTGGGGCTTTCTGTGTTAATGAGCAGCTGCTCACACGCACAGCTTAGAGGGATCACGTCTTATAGTGTAATGTTCTCTCTCCCCCCCCCCCAAATCTAATTATATTCTTTAAAATGAGATTTCATATGGGGATTGTACCTTGTATCATAGCACGAATGTATTTGTTTCAAAAAAAAAAATCAATCTATGTATATGCAATTTCTTGCCAGATGGAAAAACATAATAAGAGTACTTTTGGAAAGTCCAATTTAAGTAGGATTTGCATATTTTGTGATTTATCTTATATTGCTCAGGTGCAAGACATAAATTCAATACTTTGCAATGTGATGTTTGCCCAAACTAGAATAGAGGTAGCTATATTGTGTCTTGCCAAACTATGTTCGATCTTGGAAGGAACCTGCTATTTGTTTTACAACTTTAAGGGTGCCAAGAAATACTTTGAAGCAAAGACTGTGACCTCTAATATGGAAAAGGATGAAACAAGAATGTTCCTAAGAGATGACGTTGTTTATGTATTATACCTTACTCAGGCTTGGGTTTTTTTTTTACTCTTATGGAGTTTTAATTACATGGTCTGACATATAGCTAATCTTTCAAATTAATTGATTAAGATATGATAGTATGGAGTCTGAATAGTCAGATCTGTGCTCAATTGCCAGCAAAGCCATGTTCTTCTTGGTTGCTTTGAATGTATGACTAATTTTCAACCTCAGATCCTAATCTCTTAAATTTGAATGGCAGTGACCTGCTTATCTCACAGGAAGGTTCTTCCCCAATGCAATTTTTCCTTTAAATGAGTACTAGACATGTGGGCACAGCAGCAATGATATCATACTCCAGTTCTTTCACACTGCAAAATAAGACTACATAGCTGAAGTACCGAGAGTCTGAGATATTTGAGCCCAGCTACCCACATAGAAAGGAGCTAGAAACTGCTGACATTTCTGGAGGGCAAGAATAAAGTTGCTGACATGCTCAGTATTTCATGTTCCTTTTATGATCTCTGAAGATCAAAAGAGGGATTCTATAAAGGGAGAGTGACAGGAAATACGTAACAACCAAGAAGATTCTTGTGTTGGTGTGGACATTTCTAGAGTTAGCATGTTTTCCACCGTTGCCTTCTTCATCTTCATCTACATGCTGCATTTCTTTACTCAAAACTTATGAATTCCGGCTAAATAGTGTGAGTCACTGACATTGCAGTGTTGATTCCACAAGCTGTTGTTAATATAGAGAGTATTTCTATTGCTATATATGACATTGTTATAGTTTAGGGTTTCAAAGTTCATACCAGTCCTTTCACTCTGCCAGGAAGCCAGTGATGATAGCTGAGCATTGATGCACAGAGCTGCCAGTGAATGAACCAGCCAGGAAGCAGCACCCGCGTTCTGCACCAGTTCTGAAGTGTCATCAACAACAGCTTCAAAAATGTTTATTACAAAAATCTGGTTTCTAAAGTATGTGGGTAAGAATGGTATTTTATATGGACTGAATCTGAAAGAAGAAGGTGCAGCCTTCTCACTTTGTAAAAAGTACTCTTGAACTCTGCTACAGCTTTACCATATTAATGTAGAAAGTTAACTTGGGTCCCTGCCACATGGCAGGGAAAACACTGGCCAAAGTGCGGCTTTTAAAAGCCACACCAAAAAAGAGACGCCGCGGCGGGATCCCACGATCCCCTGAGCTGCGGCGCCGTTGCTCCCCGGCACGATCAGATGCCGGGGAGGAAGAGACGATTGGGAGGGGGAGGCTGCCGAACTGCGCATGCTTGAGCATGCGCAGTACGGCCGGGGATGCGCCGGTGGAAAGACGCGCCGGCGATCCCACGGCCGGCAGTGATGCGGCCTTTCGGAAAGAACCACCTAGGTAGGTGGTTCTTTTTTGCTGCGGGGTTTGGCCGGGAGGGGCGGACTGGGAACGGGCTGGGAACGGGTGCAGCATGATTCCCAGATGTTGCTGTGGGATCGCGCCCGTTTGCTGCAGCCCCGATCCGTCCCTCTCCCGGCCCAAAACCTCTCGTGTGAACAGGGCCTTGGTGTATCCCATAGTTGATAGAATGAGCAGGGTTTGAGCCCTTCAGTGATTGGTGTAACCTATCCCTATCAAGTCCACCAGACTTCATTGTTTCAGCATTCAGTTGGTTCCTCGGCATCCAAGTCCTGGCCATTAGGAGACAATGACATGGAGACAGGCGTTTGGTGTCATTGCAGTCTTTTGAGGACAAATGGCATTATAACAATTTGTCCTCAAAAGACTGCATCTATCAGTCCGCTGTACATGTGGAATAGGAGGGTAGTCAGAGTGGATCCACTATTCAGGTGCTACAAACAATGGCCTGTCACCACACTCTGTGATCTCCCTCCTAGGATTGAATAGACTCACCATATCTCCAGTTCAAGGCCACCCAGCACTCTGCCCTACTGGAAAGAGGTGCAGGTATTCTGGAATACTGCTAGGTATTCCAACCAGGAAACTATCTAGGTGCACAGCTGGCTTTCACTATGTACTACTCTTGAACAGTAGCCTGCATAGCACGAAGCACACACTCTGCATCAGCAGATAAGGTTGAATGAGGCCAATCCCAACAAAACAAGATTGAGACTGGAATCTTGAACTCATTTTTTGCATCAAAAACAAGTATACTTTCAGGACATAAAGAAATGTGGATACATTTTGTGGAAATATACACAAAGTAATAAAGTAATGCTTGATGAAGGATCTTTCCTCTTTTTTTCTCGCTCTTTCTTTTCCTCTCTTTCTAGGGTTGCCAAATCATTTTTACCTCACAGTGGGGGGCTCCTGTTCGGCGTCCTGAGCGCGCGAACATAGAGAAAACTCTGTTTTCCCCTCAAATGGCTGTGGCCCCGCCCCCAGCGTGCCTGGCATCATCACGTCACATCTGGCTGACGTGCACGCCAGGGTGGGTTTTCCCCTGGGGCCCGATTCCGCGGCGGCGGAAATCAGGCCTCCAAAGCGGGGGAAAATCCGGCCCCCAGGGGGATTTGGCAGCCCTATCTCTTTCCAAATGCCAGAAACAGTAATGTGATAGCTGGAGGCCAATAAACTGAAGTGGGGAGTTTTTACTTTTTTTGAAAAAAATTGTCACTCCTCCCCACCTGCAGCCTAAAGTGGTACAGCCCTTTCTACCACCTTGTTTTGCTGCATGTGTAGACCAGGCCCAAATTTACCACTATAACATGATAGGGAAGATGCTGAGCTCAGTGTGGATTGCATGCTTTTATACATGTTCAGTCTCTGGAATGCACAGTCAAAAATATCTGGTAGCATGGCTAGGAAAATTCTTTGCCTGAGACCTTGAAGGACCACCACCATATGGTCTGACTCACCATAAGCCAAGTTATACTTTGTTCATTTGGGAGCTCCAAAACAAACAAACAAACAAACACACAAAATAGAGGCAATCCTCTTTTGTCACTAGTGGTTACAGGTGCCATGCAGTAACTTTGAAGTTGCTACCTGGCAGACTCAGATTTGGAGACTTGCTAGGTAAATTGTAGAAAAACAGCTGAACACCTGTTTAGCTAATTTACAGGATGAAGTTCCATATGCATCCTTACATCCTAACTATCAAAATTTCCTATGTGATTGGACAAAATTATTTTATCATTCATGCACTGCAATCAAGCCCACACGAGTCTCTTCCTGCTCAAATTAAACCCTGACATTAATTACTTCTCCCTTGCATCACAACTGTAATCTGAATGAGGGCATTTTCAAAAGTTTGTTTTGACTTAGCATCAAACCTTAAATGCATTAGTGAATGTTACTTCCACTATGGTTTTAAAAAGGAAAGAAAGAAAAAGAAGCAAAACTGTAGATTTGTTTGCCATTTCCCTAATCTGTTGTTAATAAACTTGAAAGAGCACAGGCCTGTCTAATAAACACATCAAACTAATGGGCACTGAAGCAGTTCAGAAGAGCATTTGTTGTTTGGTGTTTAGATTTCCGTCAAAATTAATCAACAATGGAGGGGGCCAGCTGTATTTATTAGCAACACAAATCCTTGTGATTCAGTGCCAGGGCCCTTTGAATCATTCCAGGGCATGCTGGCAGGGATACAGGACTGATAAATACTTACATCCTTGTGCTTGGAAAAAGGGGTGGGGGGAGGAGGAGGGGAAAGGCAGCCGAGTAAACAGACTGCACAATTGGCACGAATTCCCAAAGAGCCATTTTGAATTCTCTCTATACAGAGTGCTATGAATGGAAAGTAATTGATTCAAGAACAGTAGGAGCGCTCCCATTCCGTCCCCTACCTCCACCCGGTCTCCCTTTGTAAACCCTTCAGCTGTGCAGATGGCTGGCCTGCATAATCCAGTCTGGTTTTGTTCTTCCTTCCCCTCTCGGCTACTCCCTTTCCCCTTCAACTTCCACCCCCCCTCCCCCCCTGCATGGTGTTGGCTGTGGCAGTGGCGATTGCTGCTGATGGTGGGATGCCAGTTACTTTCATGCTGGTCAGTGGAATCACAACTGCTGAATTCTAACGGTTCATTATCCAAGCCTGAAATCCGGTCCTGGTGTTTAGAAACCATGAGTTTCTTTTTAGGCAAATTAAAGTTGCCTTGTTTGGAATGGGAGGGCAGAGGAAAGGGAAGGTCAGCTACTGCTGTTCAAAAATATTGCCATTGTGAATTTTATTTTGGATGACTCTTTGGAAGATAGTACAGCTGAGCTGAAATGGGGCCCCCTTCTTGTGAAACATGTTGTCCCCCCCCCCCCAATGGCCCTCCTCTTTCAGTGATCATTTGGAGGGAAGATGCTAACAGGGGTGAAAATGTTACCCTCCTTGAAAGTGCCAACTATCATCTTAGAGGGGAGCAGTCTATCACACAGTTGAAAGCACTTGCTAAGAGAAGGGATGGATGAAGCTGCACAGGGCACTGCCAATAACATTTGCCAAGTAAATGTTATGGAGTGAGTTTTGCCCAACCTCAATAAAAAGAAATTTGAGACACTTCTGTAAGATGCACAGACTCTGCTGGCCATGAGGGCCAAACTAGGCAAAACACTGAGAATTCTCTGCCCAGAGATCTAATAAATTCATTAATGAAATGATCAGGGGCACAGGCCCTCCACACTGTGGAGGTAGTTAATCTTCCCCCTGCTGCTGAATCTTTTTCTGATCTGACAGGCCCCTGGGCCATTATTTGACCTGTTGGGGCAGTGTCATGTGTTCAACCTTGTGCCCTCTCAGTTGATCAACCTGTATCAGGAGCAGGGTTACCATCTCTGGGTTGGAAAATTCCTGGGGATTTGGGGGTGGAGACTGGGAAGGGAAGGCTTTGGGGAGGGACCTCAGCAAGTTATAATGCAGTAGCATCTGTCCTCCAAAGCAGCCATCTGCTCCAGGGGAACAGATCTCTCTAGTTAGGAGATCAGTTGTAATTCTAGCTGATCTGCAGGTCTCCCCTGGAAGGTGGCAACCCCAATCAGAAATCATACGTTTCTCCAACAGGGCAAAAAAGTAGCTCCCTGGGATTGTTAGATTGGAGAAACTGCATAAGGTGAAGGCTTATTCCCCATGTTGTGTCTTGGTCCTGACCTAAATTGAGCAAAGGACTGGTTCTTTCTGTACTGTCCAGCTCACCAGGTAAGTCTTGCTGTCTGTGACCCTCCCTGTGGAAGGAAGTGCTAGAGACAGGCCCTTTTCAGTGGTGGCACCTCTCTTTTGCAATGGACTCTCCCTTGAGACTTTCTTTTATTACCCTTTAGGCAGCAATCCAAAACATTTCTCTTTACTCAGTAGAAAAGAGCAAAAGTCCAGTAGCACCTTGAAGAATAAAAAAATTTGTGGCAGGGACAGGGTATTAGCTTTCATGAGTCACTGCTCACTCTTTTACTCAGGCCTGTTCTCTCTCTCTTTTCTTAAAGCTCTCATTATGGTCTGCTTCTAATGTGAGGACCATGTTATGGCCTGTGGCTTTGTTTTATTATTGAAACAAGTTATGTCTATTTTTTGTGTGTGATTTTGCTGTATATATATATTTTGCCTTGTGAGCTGATATAAATGGCACTTTAAAAAAAATGCTGGGTGTTCCAGAAACAGAACCTTCAGAGTCTCATCTGGTTTGGCCATATTGGAAAGGACAGTGTAGTCCTATGCAAAATTTACTTCAGTCTAAAGCAACTGAAATCAATTGATTTACACTGGAGTAACTGTGCATAGGATTGCCCTGTAAATCTCAGAGCATGATGCAATTGATGGGAAAACTTCCTTTACATTTGCATTATAGCATGCTGTAACGATATGAGCTTATGTTT
>NW_015165269.1:638970-659527 GCF_001447785.1 Gekko japonicus | reverse complement strand
ACTTTCTCCAGGTGAACTAATCTCTGTCGTATAGAGATCAGTTGTAATAGCAGCAGATCTCCAGCTACAACCCTACATTTAGAAGAGGAGACTAGAAAGAGAGGAAGAAGACCTAGGATGCTGGTAACCCTTTCCCTTCTCCAGTCTGAGGCCTGTCAAGGCCTCCAAGGCCTCAGGAGGCCTCACTTGACCCTGATGGTATGACAGACTCTGTCCGTCCATCCATCCATCCATCCATCATCTATCTATCTATCTTCCGTCCATCCATCCATCCATCCATCCATCCATCCATCAATCCATCCATCCATCCATCCATCCATCCACCCATCCATCCATCCACCCATCCATCCACCTATCCATCTATCCATCTATCCGTCTGTCTGTCTGTCTGTCTGATCTATCATCTGTCTGTCTGTCTGTCTTCTATACTTTATTGTTCTGCCAATATTGTCCCCCCTTTTAAGGCAAACAAGGAAAACTAATTCTGGGAATATGTCTGCAAGCTGCATAATATCTAGGATGAGCTTCTGTTTCCCTTTCTGTTGCAGGTATATAAGCTAGGTTAGTGCCAGAGACCCAACCCTCTTGGCATCAGGAGAAGAGCTCTTGGCAAATGCTGTAACACTGAGACACGGTCCCACCATGGTAACTGGCTGTTGTTAGATATAAAAAATACCCCCCAAACTAAGATAAATACTATTACTCACAATTTAATGAAAGAGAAATCAGTCTCTCTCTCTCCCTCCCTCCTCCCTCCCTCTCGCTAATGTTAAAACCATTGGAAGATGAATTAGAGTGCATTAACAACCACAGTGATTAATGCTGACAAGCATATGTGGCCATCTTGTTCCTTTGGAAAGCACAGATTGCATTACATTAAGCAATGGGCTTAAAGTTGGCAGTGCAACTATGGGTTTCATACTAGGTAATCGGACAGACAAAAACACAGAAACAGGGAACTGAGAAAATTGGAATGAGTGCATAAGAAAGACTGATCTGTGCCTTCTCGGTACATACATGAAGGCACCGGGTTTCATGGATACCTGAAGCCTTTTCCACAGATCTTTAGGTATGGTCTGTGATCCCATGGGATGCAACTTAGCATCTAAGACTGTATGGGATGGACTTTGTCTCTTTGCTCTTTGCCCCTTGTAAGCCGCCCTGAGCCGTGTTCGCGGGGAGGGCGGGGTAAAAATTCCAATAAATAAATAAATAAATAAATTTGAGATTCATGGTCCCCAGACTACTTTAAAATCTGTAGCAGCACCATACAAGGATGCTAGCAGCACCATACAAGATAGCCAGTTTGGTGTAGTAGTATAGAGCCATGGACTGTAATCTGGAGAATCAGGATTGATTCCCCACTTCTCCACGTGCAGCTGCTGGTGTGACCTTGGGTCAGTCAAAGTTCTCTGAGAGCTTTCTCTCAGCCCCACAAGTTGTCTGTTGTGGGGAGAGGAAGGGAAGGTGATTGTAAGCTGCTCTGAGACTCTTGAGTGTCTCCAGTCTCCTCCTCCTCCTGTCCCCATCCTGTTATTTCAATTCACATATTATTATTGCTGAAGCACTGTCTTCATCCCTAAATTTCATCCATAGATTGGCTTTGTGTGCACCTCCCAGAAAAGGTGACACTGGGACCAATACGACTTTCATCTCTACATCCAGCTATCCCTAGGGATCTACAGATTACCCTAGAGAATCCAGCCCCAGGCCCCACTGCTACTTAGTGGAGCAGAAAGAGCAAAAGTGAGGCGTGGGGGATCAGCATCACATGGTCATATCAATGCCACGATGTCACTTCTGGGGCAAGCTGGAAGTGACATCGTTGTGTTGGAATGACAGTCTAGGATTCACCTCAAGCGAAAACCATAGAATTCAGATGAATCCTAGAGCATCACCCTGTAGTGGTGATGTCATTTCTGGTTTTGCGCCAAAAATGACTGCGCCTCTTGGCACCTCGCTGTGCCTCTTGGCGATCTGCACCCTAGGCTGTCGCCCTACTTGGCCTAGTGGAAGATCCGGCCCTACATGTGGAGAGGCTATTCTGGGGTCTAAGTGGACAGTATTTGTGAGTCAGATTTTGCCTAAGGGCCTCGAGTTGCCAGTTCCATCCATGCACAAAATATAACTTGCAATTCTTGGGAAATATGGCTCTTCCAACACACCCTACGTGTTCAAGTTAACAGGGAGAGCCTTCTCCAAAAGCAGATGCATCAGTGACTGGGGGTGGTGACAGGGCCTATTCAGTTATAGCCTTGGGGCTGTTTGGTGCCAGAGCCAGTTTGGTGTAGTGGTTAAGAATGTGGACTCTAATCTGGGAGAACCGGGTTTGATTCCCCACTCCTCCACTCGCAGCTGCTGGTGTGACCTTGGGTCAGTCAACAGTTCTCTCAGAGCTGTTCTGTCAAGGGCAGTTCTCGAGCGAGCGCTCTCAGCCCCACCTACCTCAGGGTGTCTGTTGTGGGGAGGGAAAAGGAAAGAAGATTGTAAACTGCTCTGAGACTCCTTCAGGTAGTGAAGGGAAGGGTATAAATCCAGTCTCCTCCTCCCTCTTCCTCTTCTTGTAGCATCAGTGTCCTTCTTTCCACATGCATAAAGAGTTATATAAGTGTCCATTTAGGTTGGTTTTGGGGAAACGGCTATTTTTTACTGGGGTGCTAACCTTGTTGCTAGGTTCTCGGCTTCGTTTGCCTACATATTATTTTACGGAATTTTGATGGGGAAAAGAATGTTGACAACCCATCAAAATAAGCCAGCATGGCAAACTTGGGGTAGATTCTACCTTAATGCTGTTTGTTCTGCTCTGTATGGCTTGTGGGCCATAACAAAGAATGATGTGACTTAACCTGTGCCCTGTTAGAAAACTAACCATCCAAATTCCAGCAAATATCAAATCACTCTACAGTGTTTGTTCAGGTCATTCAGATTCTATTACTTGTTCTTAAAATAGCAGCAGCAGACTCGGCACAAAAGCAGATTTTTATGGACTTATGTCTTCTGCTGTATGGTTTGTAGCATCAATGTGTTTTAATTTTTTTTTTACATTGAATAAGTACTGTTTTATAACTTTTTAACTGCTTCAGGCTTTGAGTAAGATGGAGTTCCAAGACATCAAGAAACGGATATGTTACTTTCTAGATGGCTGTCAATCATCCAGGTCCAATCTTTTGGTGCCTTCTTGATTCTCACCTCTACTATCTGCCTCTTTAATCCTAAGTGTCAGGGCATGAGTCCACAGGGTGCCAGCTGGGTACAGCAGAGTCTTCCAGGGCACAAATGTTATGCTAGGGAGCTTGGCAGTGGCTTTAGACGATGCAGGACACGAGGGGTTGGCCAACCCCCCAAGTCTCTCTTTCCTGCTTGTGGGTTCCCCGTTGCTACCTCTAGCCTTCTTGGCCTCTCCCGCGTTCTTCCTCCCCAGCCATCCTTGGGCTCCCTGCTTCATCCTTCCCCTTTGGGGTGATGCCCCACCAAGCTGTCCAATCCCTTCCCTCCTTCATAAGGATCTGGCTGACAGCCAACCCTTGCTCCCCTAGCCTTACCCTTGGCATGGGTTGAGGCTGACGCACCTGTTTCCAATCTCCCTTCGCCACCCAAGCTCCCGTCCACTGTTTCCCTGTCCCTGTGGCCAGCCTCTCCTCCACCTGGGAAAAGTCCCCCCAGTAGTCCAGCTGTGAGCCCGGGAGACACCAGCGACGCTTCCCTGAACTGCGAGACAATGTTTACTGCTTTTTCTTTTGACAACCATCTGGCTCCCTTCAAGGTTTGTGAGTGCAAGGGTGGGGCCGGGACCTTCACCACCAGACGCCAACCTATCTCCAGTTATGGTTCTCCACCCTATCACCTCTTGCCATTTTGTCCTCACTATAACCCTTTGTGATTAGAACAATGCTTGAGTCCAGTGGCACCTTTAAGACCAACAAAGTTTTATTCAAGGTATAAGGTCTCGTGTGCATTTCAGCTTTCGTGTGCATTCAGGCTTTTACCTTGGATAAAACTTTGTTGGTCTTAAAGGTGCCACTGGACTCAAACTTTGTTCTGCTGCCACAGACCAAAATGGCTGCACATTTTGGTGCAGTGGTTAAGAGCGGTGGACTCTAATGTGGTGAACCTGGTTTGATTCCCCATGCCTGTACATGCAGCCAGCTGGGTGACCTTGGACTAGTCACAGTTCTCTCAGAGCTGTTCTCTGAAGAGCAGTTCTCTCTGTTCTCTCAGCCCCACCTACCTCACAGGGTGTCTGTTGTGGGGAGGGGAAGGGAAAAGGATTGTAAGCCACTCTGAGACTCCCAGTGAAGGGCGGGGTATAAATCCAACTCTTCTCCTCCTCTTCCTCCTCCTCCTGACTCTACCTTTGAGATAGGTTAGCCTAAGAGAAAGTAATTGGCCCAGGATGCATTTATTTATTTATTTCAAACCTAGTTTTCCCCCAGTTGTGACTCAAAGTGACTTAGAACATTGTTCTGCCCTTCTCCATTTTCTCAGAACAACAACCCTGTGAGGTAGGTCAGGCTGAGATTCCAAGGTCACCCAGTGAGTGGCAGAAGTGGAGATATGAACCTGGGTCTCCCAGAATCTTAGTCCAACCATTCCCCATGCCACTTTAGCTTTCCATGCCAGATCATCCCATGACCTTTATTTGCCAGTGGAGATCTGAACCCGTATTCCAGGTTCTAGTCCAGCACTCTTAACTATTAACCCATACTGACTATACGTGAGAAGAGCAGGAAATGTTTGTTCAGTATTTGGGGTTGACTTGTTGGCACCCTAGTTGACACCTTAAAGGACCATCTCTTCAGCCACACGTAGGCTTTTGGTAGTGCCTGGCCCTTGATTGGCCTGTCTGAGTGCAACAAGGGCAAGAGCCTTTTTCATCCTCGCCCAGACCTGGCGGAATGCTCTGTCTGAGGAGACTCACGACCCACAGGACTTGCCTGCATGCCACAGGGCAAGTAAGACAGAGTTATTCCACCAAACTCTTGACAGTTAGAGCAGTTCCTCAGTGGAACAGGGTTCTTCAGGAGGTGGTGGGCTCTCCTTCGTTGGAGGTTTTTTTCCGCAGAGGCTAGATGGCCATCAGACAGCAATGTGGATTCTGTGAACTTAGGCAGGTCATGCGAGGGAGGGCAGGAAGGGTTGCATCAGTGCTTAGTTCTTCTGGCCCTTTCTTACACACCCAGGGAAATGCCAATTGCCACTTTGGGGTCAGGAAGCAATTTTCCTCTAAGCCAGTTTGGCTGGGGAGGGGATCCTGGAGGGTTTGGGGGTTTTTTTGTCATCTTCTGAGTTTGGAACAGTGGTCACCGGGTGTGTGTGGGGAGAGGTATTTGTGGTTTTCCTGCATTGTGCAGGAGGTTGGACTAGATGACTCTGGATGTCCCTTCCAACTCTATGATTTTGTGAGTCTAAGCTTTACAGTCATGTCATTCTGGTGGACTCTACTAACAACAACACAGTGGATTTTTATGCCAAAAGCAGTGTGTTTTAATTTAACTTGTTTTTATTAGAACTCTGGTTTTATTATTGTTGCTGTACTGTCATGTCGTGAGCTGCCTTGATTCCCATCCTGGGAGAGGGGCAGGATAAAGATCTAATAAAATAAACAAATAAATCCTTCATATGGTATACAGACCCCCCTTTTGCCATCAAGCTGCAGCCGATTTATGGTGACCCCGGTTGGTTTTCAAGGCAAGAGACATTCAGAGGTGGTTTGCCATTGCTTGCCTCTGCATAGCAATCCTGGGCTTTCTTGATGGTCTCCCATCCAAATACTAATCAGGGCTGACTTTGCTTAGCATTTGAGATCTGATGACATCAAACTAGCTTGGGCTATCTATGTCCACAACTACCATAGGTCCCCAGGCAATAATTGTATCTGGGCCCCCATGACCTTGATCTGAAACAAATATCATAACAAAACAAGTCCAGAGTGGCCCAGTCCATGTTCCTGATCTGGATGAAGGTACAGATCCTTAGTAGATCAAAGGGTACAGACTAATTAGATATTTTGCGAGTAATCCTAAGCAGTTATCCTTAGAAGTAAGTCTCATTTCATTCAATGGGGGCTTATCCCCAGTTTTCTGTTCCATACGCACTTTTAAAAAATAACATATGTTAATTAATTACAAGGTCTCATAGCTCCATAGCATGCATTTTAATGAGAATTACAGCTGCTTTGCTTCATTACTAACACACTTTTTTCATGTCTGTAGTAATATCTGCAGACTGAGAATTCACCTCATAAATCTGATGAAATAGATTCTAACCGCGAACACTAGAATCACAATACATGTTATTATTATTTTTTTATGAAGGCACAAGATCCCTTTTGGGTTTTGCCACAACAGCTAACATGGCTACCCCTCTAGAATTTGTCTTTTCTAACTACCCAGTTTGTACAAAGAACTCATTAGGCCTTAAACTAAAAGTCTGTCTTTGGCATGGGCTGATTTCTAGAAGAAAAATACTTCTGGGCATGCACAGAATGTTTTCCCCTTGACATTAGAAAACTGCAGTCTCCTTCCTTCCCGCAACCTTTAATAATTCAGTAGCATACTTAAAGATGTAGAAGCAGCAATGGGATCACTGAATAACATTCTAAATCCCTCTGTAAAAGTGAGGATAATATAACTACATGTCCTGTACCTCTCATAAGAATAAAATAAGAGGCTTTCTAGATCACAACAGAGGTCTCTCTAGTCCAGGGGTGTCAAGCATGTGGCCCGCTGGCTGGATGTGGCCTGCAGAGGGCTCAAATCCAGCCCCTGCACAACTTCCTTCCCCTGCTTCCTTCCCCAGGGCTGCTCCTGCACTGTTCCAAAGCTTGCCCCCCCCCCAGCTCCCTTGTGGCTTTTTGCTTCCTGCCTCTTGTTTCCCTCCCTCTCCCTTGCTCTCTCTCTTTCTCTCTCACTCACACACACACAAAAAGAGCCTGCTTATGAATTAGAACACACGGATTTGGTCATCATAGTTAACGGCCACTCATGCACCTTCCCACCCTTTTAAAGTTGTCCCAACCATCAGATGTCACTTCATAGTAGTTTATTCAATGAATGCATTATGCAGCATGCGATACAAACTGAAACTATGGCATTCACCAAAGACATCCACTTTTCCACATTTATCACATATTAATACAGATCACCGTGCATGTAAAGATGTAATGATTTTTCATTACTTTGATAGATTCTTGAGAAATATTAACTTGATACAGAGGTTTTCAGTTCTGCTATTAAGTATGTTTTAACAACCCAGCCAGGGTAAGGATGAGACAGAATGTGGCTGGAAAGTAGGGCTGCCAGGTCCCCCGGGAGGGTGGAGGTTCACCCGCTCAAAGGGTCCCCAATCCGCCGGTCCGGAAAAGGCTGGCGGGGGGAATCCTGCCCCCAACTTGAACGGTTCAGGCTGATGTGCCCGGAGCAGTGATGTCACCTGGAGGTGACATCATCACTTTGGGCATGTTGCCAGCTGATGCTCTAATCAGCCTGAAAACTCTATGGTACCATAGAGTTTCCAGGCTGATTGCTAGAGCAACAGCCAGCGATGCGCCCAATGTGATGATGTCATGTTCGGGTGACATCATTGTGGCGCATGCTCGCTTTGCGTGTGCGCAAAAGTCCCGGCCAGGGACCAACTCTCCCCCGCTTTTAACAGTAAGTCACTTGGCAACCCTACTGGAAAGGCAGGGGAGAATACAAAACAGAACAATTAGATGGTGGGGGAGAGAAAAATGAAGGCATATCAGGTTGGTCGATGAGCTTAGGAATTCCTCAGGGTAGGAAAATGTTTTCTTCAGCCTCGTAGTTAAAGAAGGTTTCAGGCATGGAGAGCTTTCTTTAAAAATCACTGCTAAAAATGGGCATCAGTAGTCAAACAATAAATATATACACTGCAAAAATCTATTTTTATAAATTAATGTGTTCTATTTGTTCCATCTTATAAAGCAGTATCATCTAGGCGTAACTTCTGTTTGCTTGGTCTTCTCTGCCTCCCTTGTACCCATAGTGGCTGCAGTGTAGAACTGAACTCAAAGTTTTTAGAAAGCTAAATTGATTATTCTAGCTTCACTGGGCCCTCAAGCTGACTTGAGCCCTGGGAACTTTGTAGGCAACCCTGTCCAGGCCAGGGCATATGGACCCCTACTACTCTGGTACTGACATCTTCCTCTCCCATGCCTTGTTCCCAGGGATTATCTGAAGAAGATAAGAGAGTAGGGGCACCCTTGCTGCTGTTTTAGAATAACTCTGCCTCCTGCTGGCTGGGAGGAAGTAGACAGCCATCTTAGGATAATTCATAGCCACCTAGGGATTGATTTTACAGATCAAAACTCCATTTTTGTGTTCTGTTGTTTACTGAAGTGTTAAATATCAAAGAGTTCTGAATGGCAAAGCATTTGAAGGTTGGTTTTATCCCACCCTCCCCATCTTGGCCTCTGCTGTAGGCTGGCTGAGATTTTTAAAAAAATATTATTCAAGTGCTATATTTGGATGCTGGTCAGAAAACCGTATCACCTACTGGCTGCTCTGGGCTTGTGCTAGAGATATGGAGCAGAGAGCAAGCTGCAGAGGAACACAAAAACTGGCTTGCAATCTCAAACAGACTGGTGGTGAAAGGAGGCAGCTTGAGGTACAAGACTTTACGACTTGTAGGGTCAGTTGTAGTTATTGAAATGAAATGACTTCTCACTTTAAGGCTATCATTAGATGACATGGTTGTGAAATATGTGACATGGTTGTGAAATCTCATTTTACAAATCTGAATATTGGCTTATTTTGCTTTTAAAAAATGTTGTCCCAAATGTTTAAAAAAACCATTGACTGCCACATTTATGAGTTCTAGACTTCTTCAAAAGGTAAATTTCCCTTCTAGTTCTGGAATATCAAACTTTTATGAATTTATTTGAAACATTTATTGGCTTCTCTATCTAATAGCTCAAGGCAGTTTACAACGAAAATACAACGGACAATGAATCATCATAACTTTACAAAATAAGTGATTAGCAGCAGCAAATACCAATAACAGAAAGTGATAACACTTTTTCCTAGAAAAACAGAATGAAGGCAGCAGTGAAAGTTCTTTCAAACTGGTGTCCAATAATCTCAGCAGATATTAATGGAAGACAGGTGTCACATAGTGGCTAAAAATACAATCTTGTACAGTTATTCTAGGTTAAATCCACTGAAATCAATGGGTTTAGACAGAGATATTTTCTGCAGTGTCAGGTTTCCCCCTGCCTGCTCTTCTATTCATCCACAGTTTTCCCTGGTTTTCACAGATGATTTCACCCTCCCAAGTGCAAAAATGTAGTTTTCCCCTTCTTGGCACATGGCATCCAAATATCCTGTTTCCAAGAATTCCCGTGTTGTGCTGCAATAGAGGGCAAACTGCATTTTTGCACCCGGGAGAAAGAAATCATCTGCGGAAACCAGGGAAAGCCGTAGATGAATAGAAGAGCAGGCGGGGGAAACGTGACACTATGGGAAATGTCAGAGTGGCCACATGCTGGGTGAGGGCCCTAGGGAGACTGTGGCTTCTCAGTCCCAAAGACTGCTTGCCTGATTCCCCAGAGCCTCTGCTCTGTTACCATCTGTACCATGGTCTTCAATTTTCAAGGACACAGAATGACAACTGCCTTGGTTTACTCAAGGTAGGGTACTTGTAATCTAGAATCCCTTATGGGATCTAACCCCTTTTGCTTTTAATTGCCCAGCACCAGGGCACCATTCAGGTCCATAGCCAAGATTTTTTTTTCATTGGAGAGCATCTAAATTTCTTAGGGGGCACTTAAGTTAATTAATGACTTAATAAACATTTTAAAATGCTTTCTGGCATGGCTTTTCTGGGGTGTGTGGCTTTTAATTAAGGGGGCATAAACCCAAAATTCCCCAGTGTAGCGACGGGCCCGGCACCATTGTAATAGTTGTGATGTAGTTTGATCGCCATTGTTGAAGGGTTAAGTTTACAGTTTTGATTTCATTGTTTTATATTAATGTTGTAACCTGCCCTGAGGCTGCTCATGGGAAAGGCGGGATAAAAATTGAGCCAAATAAATAAATAAGACATCAATTCTGGTACAAAACTGGAAGAGATGTCATCACTTCAGGGCTATTGGGGATGTGCGTTAAATTAATATAGCAGAGTTTGCCCAGTCATAGAAGTGTGATATTGCATGCAGTAAATAAGCTCCAGAGAAGTATATTGCAAAAGGTAAAACATTTATTCAGGTAAATTCAGTTCACATCCAAGCTGCAGTGGAAAGCAGAGAGAGAAGCCTAATCTAAAGAATAGCAGTCCCTATCACAAATGGCCAGCTATCTGGCAGCACGTGTGTGCAGATAAGAACATGGCTTTTACAGGAGGGAGCTGGATATGTGTCAGACTGCATGAAAGTGGTATAAAATGGCACAGGACCAAGAGAAGGGCCAGAGAACAGCTCCCAGGTCAAGGACAAAGAGAGGCATCCCATTAAGGAGATAAAAAAACTTATACACTTAGAGCAAACACCCCCACCCCATGTTCAGGCATGCTGAGTCGCTTACTCCAACAGAGGCAACATTATAGTATATTCACCCTAAACTGAACTTGGGGTGAATCCTAGAGCAACACTCTGATATCAGCAATAACATCATTTCCAGTTTTGCTCTGGAAGTGAGGTCACACATTGGTGCAATTCCTGCAAGACCATCTCTGCTTCCCCCTCCCATTTCTCCCAGTGGGTTCGCAGGCAGAGCTGGCAATCCTAACCTGGAGAGAGCGTAAGGCAGAGTAGAGTCCTGAACCTGCACCTGATTCACATCCGATCCCTTTATGCAATCTAGGTGTATTTCAAGAAGAATGACCCCAAATTATGTTTTTGGGTTTTTTTTGCAGTAACATTAACAACTGCGGCAGCATTAAATAGCTAGAATTACCATAAAGAGTGCATTCTTATGCTACCTGAGGGATGCGGCTGGGGAGGGGAAGGGGAAGGAGATTGTAAGCCACTCTGAGACTCCTTTGGGTAGTGAAGGGCGGGGTATAAATCCAATCTGTTCTCTTCTTTTATTGAAATGTTCAAGTCCCTCTTCTTTGCTTTTATGAACTCCTCAGAGTAGCTCACACCAATCAATGAAAATAAACAATACCAATTAACTATGCCAACACAAAGGCAGAATACCACTGCATATGAATGAATAAATCCACAGGAAGGAACAGAAGCTAAGAAGAAACTCAAGAACAATAGTAGGAAAAGAAACAATCAGAGGTTCTCCTACACAGCGTCCACTGTACTTGATATCAAGATGTCACAAGAGACAGAATGATCTGCTATTGAGGCGTTCTTCTGTTGAGAAGGTCCAGTCATGCATAGCCATCCATCATAGTTAGGGGAAGGAGATACATTTACATAAGAACAAGAACCTGCCAGTGATTCCTATTGTTAGCCCAAATGCTTCATATTGGGATATTTCTGGACTGTTATATGAATAAAACTGATGCAAAGGGCTAATAAAAAGAGACTGTGTAATAGAGACTTCACCTTGAGGGCACAGAGAAGAAGATGCCAGCTGAAGTTGATAATCTGCTGAAACAACATCGTTCCAGAAAAGAGAGGCTTATTTCTGAATCCCCCCTCTGCCAGACTACAATGGACTTTCTTTCCACATGGAGAATCCACATGGCGAAGTGATGATTCAGCGTTACTGTTGCCCCTGCACGTACATCTTGCCCCCACCCAGGTACCAATGATCAAATTAATCAATAGATGGGAAATTGACCCCTTAGCCAATCCCTGACCTGTAGGGGAGGGCCAATTAGTAAGCTGCCAGAGCCCACCCCCTCTTGCTCGCAAGCAGCTTTAAAACTTAGATCACAGAGAGAGACCTCACCTTACCTCCCTTTTACCTACGACCTCTGCCTGTCTGCTTTTCCCCCTCAAGTCCAGCTATCTATCCCCAACCCCTTGCCTTGCTTTACATTCTAGTCTGCGCAGCTAGAGTGCTACACGTGTCTTCAGCCGGTCTGACTACATGCTCTTTCCCCATTTACATTTTCCTTCCCTCCCTAATACCTCCTGCCTGGAAGCTTTAGGAGCTGCGCATCGCCTGAGGTAAATATTTCCCACCAACGATATACCTGCTAATGCGAAAGTGCTTTACCCAAATCTCTCTGTTTTTATTTAGTTCTTGTGTGTGTGTGTGTGTGTGTAATTGTGTGCATTGAATGATACTTAGTAAACTAAAGAGAATTTTATTCCTGTCTCTGTCTCTTCATTGGAAACGTATTGGGGCAGCCCACCCTCTGTAGACATTGACCTGAATCCCAATTATAAACTGTTCCAATTGTCTCTCCTAAAGAGCAATTCGGCTAACACCATAGTCCAGCATCCTGTTTCACACAGTTGACAACCAGCTTGTTAGCAGTCAGACCCCTCCTCTTGCTGAGGGGCAGCTTATAGACAAAAAAACCCCATAAACACTCTTCCTAATATTTATATATTAGCTCACACCTCAAGGTGCAATACCCTGCCTGGCCCAAAATGATACAAACATTATTATAAGCCCGGGATCAGAATGCAAGGCATAGCTTGGCCTAAAAGGACACAAAATGGGGGCCAGCCAGAGGATGCCACCCGGACAAAGACAAGTCTGGACATATAATTTAGAAGTGTGAGTCAGGAGTGGCTGACCGAATAATGACGTCCTCCCCACCCTAAAGAGATGTGTACTTTAGGACAGTGGAACTTCAGAGATCGATTGCTTCACCTTGGATTAACCTTGTCCACCTTGAATTAATCCCATCATCACCTAGCCTTGCTTCTCCTCACTCATTCTCGTTAATTAAGCAACATAACAAATCTGGTAACTTCTCCCATCTGTTAATCGCAGGGTCATCAAGCAGCTATTAGCGACTATAGTTACACCTCAGGTAAAACCATCAAGCTTCTCCCAAATCATTGTCTATCTCCGGAACAGCCATCCAGTTATGTCATCATAGCCCCAGGTAGCATTTTACCCTATCAAGAGTGCGCCTAGCTACCAGTACAGTAGTACAGTGTATGTGTGTTCTGGATCTGTACATACACTCCCACTTGCGTTTGGGCCTTCTCCTCTTCTCCATGAAATGCTGGTCATTTTGCTGCTGCCTCTGTGGACCACTTTTTCTAGATTGGTAAATATCACCTTTCTGAAATCACTTTCTCACTGCTCCTCCCTATTTTCCTCTTAGCTAGCCTTGTGTATGTGTTTTGAAGTATGTATGTATGTATGTTTTGCCCAGGGGTCATTTCGTAGAAAAAGAGCTAGGGGAACTCATTAGCATAACTCATTAGCATATGCCACACCCCTGATAAGGCCACACCCCCTGACATCACCGGAAGTGTGTCATAAGGCCACACACCTCGCCCCCAACGGTCCTGGCCGCCGCCGGCCTTGCAGCTCCACTGCCGAGCCCCATGAGGGGCAAGGCCGGCGGGAGTGCAAGGAAGCCCCGCGAAGGCCCTCCTAGGCCCTAGGCAGGCAGGGGTGGGGAGAGGCAGGGGTGGAGAGCAACTTACCCTCCCTCTTCTCCTGCCTCCTCCTGGCTGAATGAGGGCTGGAAGCGGGGCGGCCGGAAGCAGGGGGTGGGGCTTCGTCATGTGCCCCCCCGTACCTCACCCGGGGGAACTGCGATCCCCCGCGATCCCCCCCGAAATGACCTCTGGTTTTGCCCTTTTATTTTCTTTCAATACAGTTCTTTCCAGTTGAACATCTGACTGGTTCATTTCAATAGTTTTCTAAGGGGAAAATCCCTATAAACATTGGTGTAGATCCTAGTTGCACTGTCTCCTTTAAGCTAATTCTCCCAACTAACTAGAATATCACCTGTTTGGGTAACAAGCAGCCCTGGAGGGCCAATAAATAGAACATAAAGGCAAAGTTCTTCCCCTGATGCTGCCTCCCAGATGTGGTATTCAGAGGTTTGCTGCTTCAGTATGTGGAGGTTATATTTACTCATTATGGCTAGTAACTATTGATGGACCTCTCCTCCATGGATCTGTCTAACCCCCTTTTAAAGCAGTCTGTGCTCTTGGCCATCAATACCTCCACAGTTTAGTTTAACTTAAGGAGGACCTTCAACAAAGGTCTTCTTATTTGTGTGGGAATAGGCAGTCTTTGAGATTTCAATTTAGGTCTTTAAAGGTCACACCGGTCATCCTCAGAGGCCATGCGTCAGTTGTCCCCACCATCTGAATCTAGCCTTCCCCATCATGACACCAAAACTTTGGAACCCCTCCCCAGTCAGATTCATTTCTCACCCTCTATCAGTGTCTTTCACCAGTGGGTGAAGACTTTTTTTGCTTCATCTGGCGTTACCCCAATAACGGTTATTGGCCCTCCTTCTGGTGGTGTCTATGTGTTTTTAATTGAATTTCATCATTTTAATCATATTTTTAATGTTCAAATGCTTAATTTTTTTTTTATGTTTGCTACCTTGTAGAACCTGATTGGGTAGAAAGGTGGCATCAAAATGTTTTTGATAAATAAATAAATAAAACAGACATCCGGACTGAGAGTGGGAGCCAATGCAGATATTGTCAAATTGGTGCAATATCAACATCCCTGGCTTTTATGTGAGAAGATGAACATGAAATCAAAACATGGTCAGATGCCCTAGTAAAAGCCCTATTGTCCCAATGATTTCCATATGCATATCTTGAGTTTAACCATTTAACAATTAGAAGTGTAGTTGACAAAAGGGTAGGAAGCCTGCCATGAAACTGTTTTTATTTTCAACAGAAGCAGTGCATTCTTCATTGCTCGTTCAAAATTATTCTGCAGATATTCAAAAAATTATTCTGCAAACCCACCACAGGGTAGATTGAAATGGTGAAAGAATATCCCTTATATCATTTTTATTCCTTTATATTTTGTCAACAGTTTTGACTCTTCACTTTTCACTGTTGTTTTGGTAGGTTCTTTGCTTTGTGTAAACACAATGTATATTTTTTCACAATTAATGCTATATTTATACTTATAATGCATGTCATTTATACTTTGTATGGTATAGAATGAACAACCTTGATACATGCATATGTTTCATGGGGAAATGGAAATGAAAGGGAACAGACAATGGCTTGAAGATTTTTTTTTTAAAAAATCATAGCTTCATTTTACACAAGATAAACTTTCTATCAAAACAGGGATTTGGGGGTCAAAACAGCAGGGATGAAAAATTCAAAAGCATCCCTGGTGTTAAATCATTTAGTTCTGCTCTGGACGTTTTTTGGCAGATCCAGAGATAATTTGTATTATGAAATCATCCTAAAATACAATTTAAAACCTGGAGTGGATTCTGGAATTCAATCCAGGCAGCAAAACTGATCCCAGAATACCCAGCATGCATTGCTGATCCCACTCTTCCCCTCAGGAGTCCAGGGAACTGTACATAGTTGTCTCCTTCTCAGAACATCCTGTGAGACAGGTTAAGCTGAGAGACTGGCCTAAGATCACCCAATAAGTTTCAGTCAGGATTTGAAAGGTTAGGGCTGCCAGGCCCCTCACTATGGTGGGAGGCCTCCTATGGGCAGCCATCCTTGTTTGCCACGGCTTCAAACAGTGGCAAATGGGGGGAAAGGTCAGTGTCCTGTGTACCACTACGTTACTTCTGGGGAAAACCTAGAAGTGCTGGACAAGAGCTCTAGGAATCACCAGAAATTCTGTGGTTTGGTTCCCCCCCCAAAGCGACATAGTGGCACACAGGACATCATGGCCTTGTGGGGGAAGTGAAACAAAATGGAGTCTGGCCTCCATTAGAGTGAAGTGGACAAGGCCGAGGCCTTCCCTGATCAGAAGACTCAGCAGCAGGGCTTGTCTGGGAGTAGCAGATGTTTCTTGTTAGAAGTTTTGTTTTCCCTAGCTGTAGCATTCCATTTCTTCTCAGTAACTTAGACATGCGCAATACCAGACTTGTATTTTTCTGCTATGTACCATCTTTGATTTTAGCTTAATATATGCTCTGTGTTCATTGTATTCAGAGAGCCTCCCCTCCCATCTTACTATGAGACAGGACTCTCCTTGTGATCCATCTCAGTAAACCAGTCAAAGAACTCACTCTGTGTCCATTTGGTGTCAACCTCCAGCTGGGCCTAAACTGAATTCCCCAACAGCCTAACCAAGTCCCCACCCCAGAACCTCCCACCACTTGCTAGGCATGGCTTGGCAACAATAACCCAGGTTTTCAAAGTCCTCTAAGACCAATCCTCACCAAACGTGGAGAGCATGTAGATGAGAGTCAGCTGGAGATCTCCTGTGAGTTTGGTGTCTCTATAGGGTCTCTTACCTGCTTTTAGCAGGGGGAGAAACTCTTTCTCCGGGACTTTTTGCGCATGCGTGCTGTAATGACATCACCCGGAAGTGACATCATCATGCTAGGCATGTCACAGGGACACTCTAGCATTCATCCTGAAAACTCTATGAGTTTTCCATAGAGTATACCATAGAGTTTTCAGGATGAATGCTAGAGTGTCCCCCTGGTGACGTGTCCAGCACGACAGGAGGTGACATCATCTCACCGGGCATGTCGGCAGGATCCAGACACTTGGGGGGCAGAGTTCCCCACACCAATCGGATCTGGGCTGGCGGGTCGGTGGCCCTTTGAGCGGGCAAACCCCCAGCCCCCCCGGGGACCTGGCAGCCCTATGTCTCTAGCACACCGGGGGTGGTGTTCTACTGTACCATGAACCTCATGAACTTAACCAGTTTGTTTAGCTCTGAAAAGTTCATGACAGTTTGTGAACTGCATTTTCCTGGTTCATGCCCATCCCTAGCAGAGACATGTGTCTCCATGGAAGGCTGTGTACAGTGAGGGAGAGGACAGGGGAGAGAGATAGAGAGAGGAGGGATCAGAGGGCAGCTCTGAGGTTAAGACAAAGAGAGACATCCCATCCAAGGAGATAACATCTATATACACTTAAGAGTGATGTAGCGCCCCCCCCCCATTTCCACACATGCTGAGTTGCTCACTTCCACACACTTGACATTCTTCTCTGTAATAGCATAGTAATTCCTGTTCTGTTTGTAAATACGTGTTGCCTAAACAGGTCTCTCATTCCAGGAATGTTGAGTCACTCACTCCAACAAAAAGTGGAATATAAGTTAAAGAACAGAAGGCACTGAGATCAGAAGCCACTTCAGTCTCTTAACTAAACCCTGTTCTGCTCCAGAAACAACTCCTTCCTTCCTTCCTTCCTTCCTTCCTTCCTTCCTTCCTTCCTTCCTTCCTTCCTTCTTGCAGTTGAATCACAGCTGACCCCTTGGAGGTTTCAAGACAAGAGATATTCAGAAGTGGTTTGCCACTGCTTGCCTCTGTGTCATGACCCTGGTATTCCTTGGCTGTGTCCCTTCCAAAAATACTGACCAGGGCCAACCCTGCTTAGCTTCTGAGATCTGATGAGATCGGGCTAGCCTGGGCTGTCCTGGTCCGGGCTTTGCCTAACTGCAACCCCCAAGATCCCACACCACATTTAGGTTGAGGAGAAATTCAACGTACCTCCTGGTCTTCTCAGTGGAAAAGCAGTAAACAGAGAAAAGTAACATTTCCTCATCCTGTGAACAGTTGGGTAATTGTGTTGGTGTGCTTGTTGGGTTGAAGACGATGGTTAGAAGGCCCCATTCCCAAGGAGGCACCAGCTGCCTTGACAATTGACTTTCCATAAACCAAGTGAAAACGACAGAGGAAAATATTATCTCTTCCATTTTATTTCTAATGAGCTTAAGTGCTTAAGTGTTAATTAGCCCGAACAGCCTTGAACTGGGTATTTTGTTGTTGTTGGTTATGTTGTGGAAGTGAGAAAGAAATTCCCAGAAACAAATGGTAAACACATTGTCAGAGTAAATGAGACGGCTGAAATCGAACATGTTCCAGAGGAGTTGCCTGGGTTCTCCCCCCACAGTTTGTTCTTTTAAGCTTTTGATTACAGGGAGTTTAAAGGAAAGTGGCCTATGGATTGGCGATGTGACCTTTCAGTCTCTGGGTATTAATAACCTCTGCTCTTTCCTATAAGTAAGGACTAAAATGCTACCAAATAATGGGGGGTACAATCAATTAGCAGGCTCATTAATTTGGGAGGCCTAACCTTTCCAACACAGAAATGCAAGTTTCTTGAACAGCTGCCACTGGATTGCTGTTTTCACAACTCTTTTTGAAACTGGCATTTGTTTGTTTTTGACATGTTGTTATCGGTCTAATGCAGAGCGGCACAATTTGTGATGGAGTTGAACACTCAGGTAGCCTATTCGCCATCTCTTGAGGCATACTAGATGCTGGTCAGCCCCCAGTTTTCATAGTCACATGACCAAACTACACATTATGCTGGAGGCCCCCAAAATGGCAACAGGGAACTAACAGTCTCTGGTTTGGGATGGCTCATCTCAAGGAGATGAAGGGGTAGTTGTTACTTTTCTACACAGAAATGGATTAGAATTGTCCACTGAGTGTGACAAACAATATGGACTGCCTGGCAAGGTCTTGAGGCCGCAGGAGGTAGGTTGCGGGCCAAACATGCCTGGGAAATTATAGAGGTTTATAAACAGATGCTAGAAGTGTCTGAGGAAAAATCGTGGAGTTGGAATGCTTGGTATTGGGGGAAAACATAGACATTGTGGGTATTTCAGAAACTTGGTGGGATAAGGAAAATCAGTGGGATACAGTGATTCCTGGTTAAAAATTATATTGGAAGGATGGGGGGTAAGGGTTGGAGGTGGGGTGGCTCTATATGTCAGAGAGGGTATACAGTCCAGTAAGACTGAGAAGGTAAAATAATTAGATTCGCTACTGGAAATGCTATGGGTTGAAATAGTGGACCCAAAAGGAAACTTAAAACTGGGTGTTTGTTATCACCCACCAGATCAAAAGATAGAGGAGGATTATAAAATGAAGAATGAATTAAAGATAGCAGCTAGATGAAATAACTGTGTCATAATAGGCGATTTTAACTACCCACACATTGATTGGGTCAATATATGTTCAAGTTGGGAAAAAGAGTTTCTAGACACTCTCAATGACTGTGCTATGGAGCAGATGGTTACAGAACCTATTAGGGAAGAGACAATCCTGGATTTGATCTTAAGTAATGCCCAAGACCTGGTGAGATATGTAAAAGTGATTGCACCACTTGGGAACCGTATCTATAATATTACTGAGTTCAACATTTGTATAAATAGGAAATTGCCCAAAAAGACCAACACAGCCGCTTTTAACTTTAAAGGGGGTAATTTCTCTGAAATGAGGGGACATGTGAAGAGGAAACTGAAATGAAAAGTAAAAAGGGTCAAAACCATTGGGGAACTTGGAGACTATTTAAAACTACAATCCTAGAAGCTCAGTTAAAATATATACCACAGTTTAGGAAAGGCACAAATAGGTATAGAAAAAGGCCTGCATGGTTAACAAACAAAATAATGGAAGCTGTAAATGGTAAGGAAGATTCCTTTTAGCAATGGAAAGCTAGTCTCAATTAGGTTGATACAAGGGAGCACAGACTGTGGCAAATAAAATGCAAGTCTGTGATCAGGCAGGCAAAAACGGAATCACGCTTCAAACAGCCCACGGCCGTTCCGGCCGTTGGGCTGGGGAGGCGCCTTTGCCTCCCAGCCGGAAGAGACAGACGGCGTTGGCGCCAAAAGCGCCGCACACGGGACTTGAGAGGGGGTGGGGCAGTGTAGGCTTAAAGCCCAGCCCCGCCTCTCCTTCTCAGCAGTCCCGCGCGTTCGGCGGCAAAGGCAGAGCTCCGGTCGTGACTCCCCCTTTTACGAGCCTTCTGAGGCCAGGGGGCGCACAGCGGAGCTCAGCGGAGAGGCGATTTCTGGCAGCGAGGGATAGCAGCAGAGTCGCTTGGGATCAGTTGGCCAAGGAGCGCAGGACATAGCTGCGGTGGTGCCGGCCCGACGGGCCAGTAAGCGCGAAGATCGCTGGTGTTGGCTGGCTACGGGGGCCCCTAGGGGAGAATGGGCTGCGAGCTGCTGCGCACGGCGGCTGTTGAAGGTTTTTGGACGGGGAAAATGCGGGGCTGATGGGATAGTGGTTGCTCGCTCCACACACTTGGTGCTGGGTGGCCACCCGGGGCTTGGGGCATGTGCCCAGGACAGGAGAATGGCACGGGTGGGCCAGTGTGGGTTTGCAGTTTAGGTGGAGTCCCTGTGGAAAGGGGGAACCCGGGGCATGATCCTTCAGGAGTCCACCAGGGCTCAGTGTGGGTCCAATTCTGGGCGCATGTAGAGCAATGTTCCCTCTAAGCTGGGAAGTCTTGTGAGCAAAACTTCTGCTTTGTAAGCTGCTGACATTAAGGTTGTGAGCAGGTCATTTGGTCATTGCATCAATTAATTTGCTCTGGAGCCATCCTTCCCGAGGAGACAAAAATGTGTGGGCCGGAGGCTAAAAAACTGAGCTAATTCACACTAACTCGGCTTAGAAGGAACGCTGATGTAGAGCCAGTTTGGTGTAGTGGTTAGGTGTGTGGATTCTAATCAGTGACAACCGGGTTTGATTCCCCACTCCTCCACTTGCACCTGCTGGTGTGACCTTGAGTCAGTCACACGCTCTG